>NW_018408465.1:332459-413814 GCF_002113885.1 Mizuhopecten yessoensis
GGGGGGGGGGGGGGGGGCGTCATACCCACGGTTTATACAAAATTGGTTCCCCTTCACCCAAGGATGCTTCAGAGCAAATATGGAACAAATCCTTTCATTCCTACAGAAGAAGCAGGATTTTAAAGAATTTGCTATATTTCCCCTATTGGGCCCCGCCCCTCAGCCCCCAAGGGGGGCCAGACCCACCTTTTATACAAAATTGGTTCCCCTTAACCCAAGGATGTTTAAGACCAAATATGGACCAAATCCTTTCACTCCAACAGAAGAAGAAGGATTTTAAAGAATTTGCTATAATTTCCCTATTGGGCCCCTGGGGGGCCAGACCCATGGTTTATAAAGAAATTGAGTCCCATTGGCCCAAGGATGCTCAAGACTAAATTAGGATAAAATTCCTTAATCCCTACGGTAGAAGAAGGATTTTAAAGGTTTTACCTCTATTTCCCCTATAGGGCCCCGCCCCTCTGCCCCCAGGGGGACCACACCCACAATTTATAGAAAATTGAGTCCCCTTTGCCTAAGGATGCTCCAGACCAAATTTAGTCAAAATATACTTGGCCGTTCAGGACTAGTAGTGTTTAAAAGGAAAAGTTGACGGACGGACGACGGCCGCTGCGGTATGGCATGTCCTTTGAACCAGGGAGCTAATAAAATATTAAGATTCTTTACCTTTCAGTTCATCAGAAAAAGTCATTTGAATTGTTTGACATATTTGACACCTGTGACCTTGAAAGTATGTCAAGGTCATTATTTCGTTCTCAAACTTTGTCAGGCTCTACCCTAAGAAGCTACCAGCCAAATACTAAGATTCTTTAACTTTCAGTTCTTCGGGAGAAGTTGTTTGAAGTGTTTGACATATTTGACCCCTCTGACCTTGAAAGTAGGTCAGTCATTTTATTCTTAAACTTTATCGGGCTCCATACCAGCCAAATTAAAAGATTCTACACCTTTCAGTTCTTCAAAAGGAGACATTAAAGTGTTTGACACATTTGATATCTGTGACCTTGAAAGTAGGTCAAGGTCATTTTTCATTCTCAATTTCTTTTGGGCTCTTCCTCTGGAAGGCACCAGCCAAATATTATGATTCTATACCTTTCAGTTATTTAGAAGAAGTGGTTTAAAGTATTTAGCATATTTGACCCCTGTTACCTTGAAAATAGGTCAAGGTCATTTTCATTCTCAAACTTTGTAGGGCTCCATCCCAGGAAGCTACAAGCCAAATATGAGGACTCCATACCTTTTAGTTCCTCAGAAGAAGTCGTTTTAAGCGTTTGACATGTTTGACCCCTGGGACCTTGAAAGTAAGTCAAGATCATTTTTGTTCTCAAACTATGTCAGGCCCCTACCAACAAAGCTTGTAGCCAAATATCATGAATCTCAGCCTGTCCACTCTACAGAAGAAGTTGTTTAAAGGAAAAGTTGACGGATGGACGACAGCCTCAGCGCCATGACAAAAGCTCACTTGCCCTTCAGGCAGGTGAACTAAAAATAGAAGAAATCCAGATGCTATTTCAAAGCATAAGTTCGCCATGGCCTTCATGCTGCGCATCACTCCAGCTAGAAACAGTGAAAAATTATTTACCCTGAGCATAAAGATGAAGTCATTTTGAGTTATATACATATTACACATTGTAACCATGGAGATGTGTCAAGGTCATTCATTTGAACAAAATCAATATCGTTTTATACCAGAAGTATACATGTCAATGTTATGATTCTGGTCTATATAGCGTTTTTAAGAGGTCAAAAATGACAAATGTTGAAGGTAAAAGGATTGACAGAAAAACAAATGGAAGCACAACAGACGCTGCACTATTGTATCACTCACCATGTCCTTTACTAAGGTGAGCTGAAATTTAACGGTAACAGAAATACATGATGTCATCTTTTGTGTGAGTCTGTATTACTGTGATAATATTCGATTTGCAATCAGCTGTTCTTCAATGGAATCAACATGAACACACACATATCTTAAACTCAGAAAATATTAAATATATGGAATATTATGAAATCTTTCCCACTTTCACTGCTATGAAAGTGTTTGTTGATGCTTCATAAATAAGGTAAGAGAATTCTCCGAGTCGATAGCTGAGCCGTGTTTCAGGTTTTAAACTGTAAGCCCGTTAAACAAGACATCAACAGGGAAAGAACCCACACAAGAACAGGTATCTATTACATGGATAATGTTGTCAGTTGGGTTTTATTCTTGTTTTTTTTGTTTGTCGTTTTATTTGATTGTTTTGTAACAAAATTAATGTCTCCATGAAAATGTTTTCTTAAAATTCCTAAGAAATTTATTAGAAACAAAATCCTCTTCTCATTTGAAAAGTTGCTGAAGACCTTCAAAACTCTGTGTGGAGAAGCACTACCAGTGTTAAACAATAGTTAGCAGTGCACTTGAGATTCAACACCAGGATCTCTTTGTCTCCTGCCTCCCTGCCTTTGCACCGACAGTTGTCCACAGATTTAAGTAATGCCAGCCTCTGGAACACCTCATTGAAATATAATGCCACAATGTGTTATTTGTACCATTTGCCAAAGGTTTCCTTATATTTTCATTTCCTCCAGTGTCGCAAAGTCGTAAATGAAATTGAATGGTATGTTATTATGAAGTTTTTATTTCATTTTAAATAAAATAATGCAAAATAAAAATAGCACTTTCTGCACTCTTTAACAAATACATTAAGGATATGGCAATACAAACTGTGGAAATGTACAAAAACCTTGTCTGAATACCTTAAAATCAGTAAGAGATAAATTGACCAAGATATATGATAACAACATGTTACACAATCAAGAACACAAAATGTTCACACAGCCATCAGAACAAGGTCACCACACAGCCATCAGTACAAAGTCACCACACAGCCAACATAACAAGGTCACCACACAGCCAACAAACAAGGTCACCACACAGCCAACAGAACAAGGTCACCACACAACCATCAGAACAAGGATACAACACAACCAACAGAACAAGGTCACCACACAACCAACAGAACAAGGTCACCACACAGCCAACAGAACAAGGTCACCACACAACCATCCGAACAAGGTCACCACACAACCATCAGAACAAGGTCACCACACAACCAACAGAACAAGGTCCCCACACAACCATCAGAACAAGGTCACCACACAACCAACAGAACAAGGTCAACACACAGCAAACAGAACAAGGTCACCACACAGCCAACAAACAAGGGCACCACACAGCCAACAGAACAAGGTCACCACACAACCATCAGAACAAGGTCACCACAAAACCAACAGAACAAGGTCACAACACAACCAACAGAACAAGGTCACCACAAAGCAAACAGAACAAGGTCACCACACAGCCAACAGAGCCAGGTCAACACACAGCCAACAAAACAAGGTCACCACACAGCCAACAGAACAAGGTCAACACACAGCCAACAGAACAAGGTCATCACACAGCCAACAGAACAAGGTCACCACAAAGCCAACAGCACAAGGTCAACACACAGCCAACAGAACAAGGTCAATATACATCCAACAGAACAAGGCCACCACACAGCCAACAGAACAAGGTCACCTCACAGCCAACAGAACAAGGTCACCACACAGTCAACATAACAAGGTCACCACACAGCCAACAGAACAAAGTCACCACACAGTCAACGGAACAAGGTCACCACACAGCCAACAGAACAAGGGTACCACAGGTACACAGCCAACAGACCAAGGTCACCACATGTAAACAGCCAACAGAACAAGGTCAACACACCGCCAACAGAACAAGGTCAACACATAGCCAACAGAACAAGGTCACCACACAGCCATAAGAACAAGGTCACCACAAAACCATCAGAACAAGGTCACCACACAACCAACAGAACAAGGTCAACACACCGACAACAGAACAAAGTCAACACACCACCAACAGAACAAGGTCAACACATAGCTAACAGAACAAGGTCACCACACAGCCAACAACACTAGGTCACCACACAGCCAACAGAACAAGGTCACACCACACAACCAACAGAACAAGGTCACCACAAAGCAAACAGAACAAGGTCGCCACACAGCCAACAGAGCCAGGTCAACACACAGCCAACAAGACAAGGTCACCACACAGCCAACAGAGCCAGGTCACCACAAAGCCAACAGAACAAGGTCACCACATAGCCATCAGAACAAGGTCACCACACAGCCAGCAGAACAAGGTCACCACACAGTCAACAAAACAAGGTCACCACACAGCCAACAGAGCCAGGTCAACACACAGCCAACAAGACAAGGTCACCACACAGCCAACAGAGCCAGGTCACCACACAGCCAACAAAACAAGGTTACCACACAACCAACAGAACAAGGTCACCACAAAGCCAACAACTCAAGGTCAACACACAGCCAACAGAACAAGGTCACCACACAACCATCAGAACAAGGTCATCACACAGCCAACAGAACAAGGTCACCCCACAGCCAACAGAACAAGGTCAACACACCGACAACAGAACAAAGTCAACACACAGCCAACAGAACAAGGTCACCACACAGTCAACAAAACAAGGTCACCACACAGCCAACAGAGCAAGGTCAACACACAGCCAACAAAACAAGGTCACCACACAGCCAACAGAACCAGGTCACCACACAGCCAACAGAACAAGGTCACCCCACAACCAACGGAACAAGGTCAACACACCGACAACAGAACAAAGTCAACACACCACCAACAGAACAAGGTCAACACATAGCTAACAGAACAAGGTCACCACACAGCCAACAAAACAAGGTTACCACACAACCAACAGAACAAGGTCACCACAAAGCAAACAGAACAAGGTCCCCACACAGCCAACAGAACAAGGTCCCCACACAGCCAACAGAGCAAGGTCACCACACAGCCAACAGAACAAGGTCACCAGACAGCCAACAAGGTCACCACACAACCAACAGAACAAGGTCAACACACAGCCAACAGAACAAGGTAACAGAACAAGGTTACCACATGTACACAGCCATCAGACCAAGGTCACCACATGTAAACAGCCAACAGAACAAGGTCCCCACCCAGCCAACAGAACAAGGTTACCACATGTACACAGCCATCAGACCAAGGTCACCACATGTAAACAGCCAACAGAACAAGGTCACCACCCAGCCAACAGAACAAGGTCACCACAAAGCCAACAACTCAAGGTCAACACACAGCCAACAGAACAAGGTAACAGAACAAGGTTACCACATGTACACAGCCATCAGACCAAGGTCACCACATGTAAACAGCCAACAGAACAAGGTCCCCACACAGCCAACAGAGCAAGGTCACCACACAGCCAACAGAACAAGGTCAATATACATCCAACAGAACAAGGTCAACACACAGCCACAGAACAAGGTCACCACACAGCCAACAGAGCCAGGTCAACACACAGCCAACAAGACAAGGTCACCACACAGCCAACAGAGCCAGGTCAACACATAGCCAACAGAACAAGGTCACCACACATATGATAACAACATGTTACACAATCAAGAACACAAAATGTTCACACAGCCATCAGAACAAGGTCACCACACAACCATCAGAACAAGGTCATCACACAGCCAACAGAACAAGGTCACCCCACAGCCAACAGAACAAGGTCAACACACCGACAACAGAACAAAGTCAACACACCACCAACAGAACAAGGTCAACACATAGCTAACAGAACAAGGTCACCACACAGCCAACAACACTAGGTCACCACACAGCCAACAGAACAAGGTCACCCCACAGCCAACAGAACAAGGTCAACACACCGACAACAGAACAAAGTCAACACACCGCCAACAGAACAAGGTCAACACATAGCTAACAGAACAAGGTCACCACACAGCCAACAGAACAAGGTCACCACACCGCCAACAGAACAAGGTCACCACACAGCCAACAGAACAAGGTCAACACACAGTCAACAGAATAAGGTCACCACATGTACACAGCCAATAGAACAAGGTCACCACACAGCCAACAGAACAAGGTCACCAGACAGCCAACAGAACAAGGTCACCACACAGCCAACAGAACAAGGTCACCACACAGCCATCAGAACAAAGTCACCACATAGCCAACAGAACAAGGTCACCACACAGCCAACAGAACAAGGTCAACACACAGCCAACAGAACAAGGTCAACACACAGCCAACCGAGCAAGGTCACCACACAGCCAACGTAACAAGGTCAACACACAGCCAACAGAACAAAGTCACCACTTGTACACAGCCAACAGAACAAGGTCACCACACAGCTAACACAACAAGGTCATTACACAGCCAACAGAACAAGGTCACCCCACAGCCAACAGAACAAGGTCAATATACATCCAACAGAACAAGGTCAACACACAGCCAACAGAACAAGGTCAATATACAGCCAACAGAACAAGGTCACCACACAGCCAACAGAACAAGGTGACCTCACAACCAACAGAAAACAAGGTCACCCCACAGCCAAGAACAAGGTGACCTCACAACCAACAGAACAAGGTCACCACACAGCCAACAGAACAAGGTCACCACATATACACAGCCAACAGAACAAGGTCACCACACAGTCAACAAAACAAGGTCACCACACAGCCAACAGAACAAGGTCACCACACAGCCAACAGAACAAGGTCAACACACAGCCAACAGAACAAGGTCACCAAACAGCCAACAGAACAAGGTAACCACAAAGCCAAGACAACAGGGTGACAGCATAGCCAAACAGGCAGGTTTTTAACACTATGAACCACAAAAGAGGCAAATAGACAATTTTGCTAATGTTAAAATCCTGACTTTCCTGTCTGAGAATACACTCTTATGAGAAAAAGTTATATAGTTCACACAAGGAGAAGGGGGCGAAAATTGCACATAGCACAATATATAAACTTGTCACCAAACCATGGGTAGGTGTTGAGGGATAATAAGTCTGCAGACAAAACCTGGTGACCTGTGTGAGCTTTGTCAGTGTGTTGGTATCAGATACAGCAACCTGAGGCAGACTCTTGACTTTTCTTCTTCGCATATTTTGGTGTCTCAAGGAAATCACATAGACTGATGAAAGGTTAATGCATGATGTAGTTTTCTGACATCCTAAATCACAGCTACACAGTTTGCATGTTCACGACCGGTATTTTATGGTCACATTTTATGGACATGCCATAGGACAAAAAAGTTTGCAAGAAAACTGGGAATGTTGGGGGTATATATTGGTAGAGTCTGTGTGTCACCCTCTCTGTCAGCATTGGCAGGTGCACTAGAATGTGCACCTTGACCTCGTACATAACTCATCTTAAATTTCAATTAAAAA
This sequence comes from Mizuhopecten yessoensis, assembly GCF_002113885.1. Classification (NCBI taxonomy): domain Eukaryota; kingdom Metazoa; phylum Mollusca; class Bivalvia; order Pectinida; family Pectinidae; genus Mizuhopecten; species Mizuhopecten yessoensis. The sequence goes on from NW_018408465.1 coordinate 339,773, forward strand.
CCACAAACATAGAAACTTTTGCACTTGAATCAGTAAAATTGTATCATTTTTTTCCCATCTAATTTCATTTTGAAGCCCTATGATACGACATTTTACTTATCAAAATGATTTACTCACCCCATTTCATAAATATCTGAATTATAATACAAACCCACAAAACCGTTATATTTACCACTTGAAAATGATGACATACAAAAAGTTTGTTGCTTTTTAAACATTTTAATTTAAAATGATAATGCAACAAAATGATTTACTTCAGGTGAAATAACTGGCACAAAGAAGACATTAAATCATGCAAATCCCACAACACAATAAAAAGGTCATTTTACGGCTCAACAGGACAAAATGTCTCCTGCAAGTTATATGGACACACCTAACAATATTCATAGACGGGGTTTTTCAGATGTACTTTTACCAGTTAAAATGTTTCTGATAATTTATGGTAAACAGCCTGAAATTGAATATTTCCCATTCTTACGATAGCACAGATGGATGATCGTGTGTGATAAAGCCGTCAGCAGAATGTTTATATGTGTACGATACCACTTTCAGCTACAGTGTTATTTAACGACAAAGAATCAATGTTGACATACTCTATGGTATTATATCTTGAGTTTATCAAGTGGATGATCACACAGCGAATATCAACCTTCCTGATTGAAAAAGGATCATGCAATAGTGATTCTTCTACCAGAGCGCTCACAACCCGCAAAAATTATAACAAAACGAGCACACTTTCACCGGACTACCCCAATTTATCATTAAACCTCTACAAAAATACGACACCACCTGATCAGGCAAAACAAACGACAGTGAAAATGATTTGCCAATCAATGGTCGGATACAAGAGAACTTCTTGTTCAGACAAAATAGACCATCAATTTAAGATCTGTAGTAGCTTTAATTATTACTCAGTACAATGGTCACAGGCTTAATGATCTCTCCACTAGTACAAACCCGATCAACTTTTAATTCATCTCCAAAACACGTTTGCTAATTGAGTAATTTTCTACTGAGTTTTCTGGTGGCTGGGTAAAGTCAATAGAGACAGTTGAGCCAAGGTAAGACTTGATGTCATTAGTCCTTGTTTAACTGGGCTATAGAAATCGGACAAATAATTAAAGTGAATTATGTTATATATATATATAATATAAGCATGCAACACTTCCATCAGAGTAGCCATTTCTATAACAATTCCACCACTACAATGGTCTAGCATTACAGAACCAACCTTGATACGACCTTGCCGGGTACAATTACCTCCTTACTCCTCCCGACCTCGTCTATTACCCACAAACACAACTGTTGCTGTTAGGATAGGCTAAACAAAACTTAGATTCACAAAGAGTTCTCTTTGATCAGTATGTGACACTTGATAACAATGCATGAAATCATTAAATTGGTACGATTATATCTGGGCAGACGCCTTCGTGGTCATTAGGTGAGACTAGAAGATCTACCTATTGTCGTAGGAAAATGACAGTAAATGATGTCCCCAGCATAGAATTAAACGCTTACAAAAATGTGCATTACTAAACAGAGGAAACTCTGCAAACAAACAGGCCTCACAACATGTCTAGTCAAAGGAGTAACGGCAACAACTATATATGCCAAATTTGTGATGGAAATCATTTGAATGTCACGAAAGAAAAGTTAGTTGTCAGATAAAAAAAAAACGCTGACATACATTGTGTTGCGGAATAACATGGCCTGAAGATTCTTTGTAAAACTCTTACGCCATTGTGATCACACCTACAATCCCTGTCAAATGTTCATGCATATACATAGAGCGCTGAATATTGCTGCATTGTCCAGTATTTCTACAATGCACCACCGCTGCATTGACTGAACTACACCCCATATATAAATTCTAAACAAACGTATTCAAGATTACCCGATTAACAAGCTTCCAAATACCATTAAGATATAATCACGGGTGATGTTTTGATAGGGCAGATACACATATTCAAGACATTTCAATAAAATGTAGAGCAAACTCGCGTCTTTCAGAAGGTTTCCTCTTCATGATTACCTTATTTTTTGACAAATTAGTAAGCTTGGCTATCTGTGACAAACGGTAAACCCATCTAATGAAATGTTATGTTATTTGGTTCTATAGTAAGCCATCTTATTTAACACCATGTCAACTTGTCTTTATCAGATCCCATGTTAACCTGTCTAATCTGACATCATGTTAACCTGTCTTATCTGACATTATGGTAACCAGCTTCATCTTACACCATAGTAACTTGTCCAATCTAACACCATCATAACCAGTTTTTATTTGCTGCAAAAGCAACCTGTCTAATCTAACATCATGGTAATCTATCTGATCTAACACCATGGTAATCTATCTGATCTAATACCATGGTAATCTATCTGATCTAACACCATGGTAATCTATCTGATCTAATACCATGGTAACCTGTCTTGTCTGAAACTACGGTAACTTATCTGACACTAAGATAACCTGTCTTATCTGATGCCAATGCTTCCTTTCTTATCTAACCATGGTAACCTGTCTTATCTATCACCATGGTAACCTGTTATCTAACACCATGGTAACCTATCTTATCAAAAAACATGGTAACCGGTCTTATCTAACACCATGGTAACCTGTCCTATCTAAAACCATGGCAACATGTCTTATCTAAAACCATGGTAACCTGTCCTATTCAACACCATGATAACATGTCGTATCTAACACCATGGTAACCTGTCATCTTGCACCATGGCAACATGTCTTATCTATCACCGTGGTAACCTGTCTTATTTAACACCATGGTAACCTGTCTTAGTTAACACCATGGTAACCTGTCTTATCTAACACCATGGTAACCTGTCCTATCTAACACCATGGTAACCTGTCCTATCTGACACTATGGCAACCTGTCCTATGGTAACCTATCCTATCTAACACCATGGTTACCTGTCATATCTAACACCATAGTAACCTGTCTTATCTGACACCATGGCAACCATTCCTGTCTAACACCATGATAATCAGTCCTATCTAACACCATCAGTAACCTTCCTATCTAACACCATAATAACCTGTCCTATCTAACACAATGGTAACATGTCCTATCTAACACCATGGTTACCTGTCCTATCTAACACCATAGTAACCTGTCTTATCTGACACCATGGCAACCATTCCTGTCTAACACCATGATAATTAGTCCTATCTTACACCATGGTAACCTTCCTATCTAACACCATGGTAACTTTTCCTATCTAACACCATGGTAACCTGTCCCATCTAACACAATGGTAACATGTCCTATCTTATACCATGGTACCTTCCTATCTGACACTATGGTAACCTGTCCTATCTAACACCATAGTAACCTGTCCTATCTGACACCATGGCAACCATTCCTGTCTAACACCATGATAATCAGTCCTATCTAACACCATGGTAACCTTCTTGTCTAACACCATGATAATCAGTCCTATCTAACACCATGGTAACCTTCCTATCTAACACCACGGTAACCTGTCCTATCTAACACCATGGTACCTTCCTATCTGACACTATGGTAACCTGTCCTATCTAACGCCATGGTTACCTGTCCTATCTAACACCATGGTTACCTGTCATATTACACCATGGCAACCTGTCTTATCCGACACCATGGTTACCTGTCTTATTTGACAAGTGATTACCTGTTTTACCTAGCATCATGGAAACAGTGTTCTGTTGACTTAACCAGCTATACCCCACAGACTTTGTCCTACTTTATTGACCGACCCTGATCACACAATACACTTTTTATTGGATGCCCTTGTCTTGGTCAAACGTGAGCCCAGTGCCACAGTACATTCCTCTGATGGCCAAATCTCACAAAGCATGACAGCTAATTGAAAACTTCAAAAGAGATCTTAAATGATTTCAGTCACTTATTCAATTTATCAAATCAAACATATTCATTTCCTAAAAACCATATTATTATCTTTGTGTTTAAATGACCAGTACGCATTGTTTTGTAGGTAGCCTTGGACGTCTCCTTACCACTATAAATCAAACCTTTTGGTGTTTTGTATTGTCACTATATCACAGGGCCAAACACCACATCAATAACACCATACCTACTTATTACTTAACTCATATTTACATTTTTCCTACATGGTTGAGGAGAGCCATAGTCGACACCCTTCAGGGCCTACGTCAAGTTTTGGGAAGGCCTGTCACTTCAAACTATTACAGGCGGGGTATGATGGAGTGGGTATATGTGGGTATAAATTATACCCAAGTATTCTCCCTGTATCTACACTCATTGAGCATTGTCAGTGTTACCTTAATTGTGTCTCGTTCTCCGGTATCTGTAACGTAACATTTAACAAACAAAATGGCTTTCAAGTAACAACACGTAAATAACATCAAGAAGTTGGAAAATTTTCATAAAGATGTCTTCAAGGATGAATGTCAGACACACTAATTTCCTGTGAAAATCAAAATTGATCAAAATTATCAACTCAAAGTTGAATGTTTATTTAAAAATTAACAAAGACAGAAATGTTACCCAATGAATTGTATGTAACAACACGATTCACGTGACTCTCCTGTCAACCAACAATCGCAAGATTATGCACAAATATTTGCACCACTTGTTGTTCAACTGGACAGTGACCAGACTACATTGACCTACAATGGATGTTTGACTGCTCTTACCAATTCACAATAAGTCATGTAATAGTTGTAGAAGTTGTACAACAGTCAAGCTATTAGTTGTGACTTCCCAATACCTATCCTACAATGGTGGACAGGCTTGGTTCTGGAGGAACCTCATTCTCCTTCTTGCTGCTTGTGTGAAATCCAATCTGCTAATCCACATTCTCATGGTGTACATGAATCTTACCAAATGTCAAACTTGAGTGAGGAACTTTAGTACAAAGTTTCATACAAAAAACTGATAATTTCTTAAAAGATATTGTCTGGAAACATGTCTGTACTAATTTAAGTCTAAGATGGCCTATGGCAGCCATATTGAATGTTGGATTGAACAAATGGCCACCAACGCCTATCATGATTTTTGGATCAAACTAATATCTCTTTAGTCAAGCATCAATGCAAAGAGTTTTCAAAGTAATTTTCATGGAAAACAAAACATCCCTTTAAGAGTTACCTCATACAAACCACTTCATGTGCTAAAATCAAAGATGGCCACCAGTGGCCATATTTAATTTCAGATAAAACTCAAGATCAAATTTGAGCGGTTGATTAATACAGTATTTGTTAACAGTTTCATGAAAATCAAATCATTTTTCAACAGTTATCACACAAACCGTTTATGCGAATGAGAACACTAATGTAAAATCAACGCAGGCAGAGTGATCCCCTAAATAATGCCTTCACTTTGCAGGCAACACAAAAAGCCTAGTATAATAATAAGGGCTCATCAGAAAATAGTCCCCCATTTTTATTACCAAAACACATCATTTCTTTTCTGGATTACACAATAATTTTCTATCAGAATTCACCATAATTGAAAAGGAATGGAGCATTTTTCCTGAAGACTTAATAGAAAAATTCTACAATTGCTGGATTTTGTTTCAGCCAACAGACAGTGGCGGTTTATTTTCCCTTGGCTTAGTGGCAAGAACCAAATGATACAGCGTGTTGTTTTAATTTTACATGCACATCAGGACAAAGCCGACAATTGCATTTAAAGATACAATTGTTAATTTGGTCTTACAGAACAAACGATAAACATGTAGCTAATCAACTCTGAAGATTTGAACATTGGCAAGCATGTGTGAGCCGAGCTCTAGCCCGGTTAGTCAGCGCTAATTGTAGAGGTTTCCCCAAAATGGGCCGACAGTAGGACAGGCATAATCCCTCCCGCGGAAGACAGACCTCAATAATAGGCCAATCATTCTAATGAAGCAGCTTATCATTTACCCACCATGTACAGATAAGATATATAGGCATTCCTTCGCTGGCCATCACTCATTCTCCACAAACTAGTCTCAGTTTAATTTAATTCAAACAAAACAGTTCTACTTGGGTTCTATTTGATTGCATTATGTCTGAAAATAATTCCAGAAAAAAACCTGTTTATTTACGGAGACCATTCAAATATCAAACGAATAGCTGAGTTCAGGATAACACCAGAATAAAGGGATGTTTTACAGCTGTATTATGTCAGAATGGTTGCAATTAGACGAAAAAAATTTGAACAAATTGTTTCATACAAAACTATTTTGATAAGTGAAGAAGGATCACACCTATCTTAGGCTACCTCGACACCATTCTGGTTAACCAGACTGATGTCCCTCACATGTTTACTCTAAGGTTCAAAAGAACATTTGACTTTGTTTGATAAATTGTGTCTTTTTTTTTCTTCACAGAGTTGTAGTATACTGTAAACAAATCTAAAATAGAATCAAAAATCATATCTTTGAATTATTCACATTGAAACCACATAAATCCTTTTTTAGCAATTTTGAAATTTCTACACTGATAAGGACAATGAAACAGAAATTCTACTGATCTTAAAGTTTTACCTATCCTTACAAGTTATCACCTACTTTTTCACTTTTTTGTAAAGTTTCTATCTATACGTATTAAAATACCTTTATTTAACTAGAAAATGTCTGTAAGATGAAGTCTGTTCAGAAATAAAATCACGAGAGAGATGAAACTGAATTGGTGGACAAATTGAAATAAAGGTTGATGGTGACCTTGGCCTTGACCTTTGAACTCTGAAATACAAACTTATTTCATATATTCTCAAACCGGACTTTTGGTAGAAACTTTAATCACAATCGGTTTAGAAAAGAGGTTGTTAGTGTGATAACCTTGACCTTTGAACTCCGAAATACAAATTAATCTCATCAAACAATTTCTGGACATAATACTAATTGTTTACGATCTAACGTTGTTCTGTGGTTATGAGTGGTTGATTCGATCAAAAATACAAATAAACGCTAATGCAGCAAAGACGAGCAAGAAACAGAACAAAACTTTCCAATTTTCACCAGTCAATGGTAGAGATTTACTGAGAATGAATGTATTCAGATACGCTGATTTCTACAAATCATGACCCGCCTTGTAAACCCTTCAGTGGACAAAGCAAGCGTGCACCACACACTTGAGACTATCAGCTGCAGTTCCACAATGCCAAATTTGAAAATTTGAAAAAAAAAATCATAATTAAGGATAAGTACATGTTGCCAAAGAAAGGGTGGTATTTGCATCTAACACAAAGCACTATCAGCAACTAAAGCGCCTGCCCCTCGCCTCAAAGTGAATCTCCAATCAAAGATATGATAAAACAATTTGAATTTTAATTAAGTGTATCAGCAGATGAATGTATGGACATCTCAGTGAATTATGTTGGTACATGTTTAAATGCACATTGACCCGACTCGTCATTTCTCCCCGTGCTTCCACAAGCAGCATCAACCCTGATCTAATTCACCTCTGTTGTCCGTAACCTAGCTCCTGTCTGCTTTATCAACTCAAATTGTATCTTTATCATTCAGAAACTTCCTAATCTATCTTTATTTTTTACCAACTAAACATATATTTTTTACCAACTAAATATATATTTTTATTCAAATTGATGTACAAACCCTTTCCATTATGTCTTCACTTTTTTCTTCATTTAATATATTTTTATAATCTTTAATTTCTTTACTTTGTAAAGTATTGATCGTTATTTATCTCAAAATTGTAAAACAAAATGCATTATATAAGCATAAAGAAAATTATAAAATTGTACACTTCTCCAATAGTGTGATTGTACCAATGATAATGTACTAAGTTATTCACACAGTGTATTTTCCTAATCTCATACAGCCCTTTCCCAATAAACAATCGTTTTACAAATAAATAACAGTTGTTCCTATTAGTATAAAGAGTTTTTCCACTAGTGTTGTGTGACTGTAAGTACACCAATGATGTACATGATGTCCCCTTGGGTGTCATGCATACCTCGACTGTCGGTTATACTCTGTCACAATACACTGGGGGCTATCAGTAAAAAGCTGGATGTGGGTCCTTTAAATTTTACTGTTATTCTAATTTAAAAATCTTTTCTGAAATATTTTTGTATACATATATCTTCATTTATCTTTTATATTTTTATGGTTTTTCTAGCATTTGGTTTGTCTGAATTTTCAGAACATTTAATAGCACGGTAGACTTCAGGCGTTAATTGTACACCATGTTGTTACAGTACGAAAATACTATTGACATCAAAATGATTGTGCAAAAAAACTTTTCAATGATAAAGACATTTTCCAAGGTAAACTTAAAACATGCGCAGACAATCTAGAGAGATATTTCAATAAAAATGTAATTTCCATTAGACTTTTCGGAAAAACCAAGCCTAATCAAGCATGTCCCACTCAAGATATTCACCAATTACACATTGAAATTTGGTTATCTTGAAAGCATCTTGATTTCGTGGCAACCACGGAATAGAAAAAACACCATTAGGTCACCCACTTCATTGTTACAAGAGGAACAGTGCATAATCACTAGTGTCAATTTCAGTCTGACACATCCATGTTTTCTCTATCAAATATATGAAAGTGTCGGGCCAAAATTTCTCAAAAGTTTTCTTAACTTAAATTTTCCTGAATTTTCGATAATTACAGCGATCCTTCCAAATAAGCAAACCTTCAATTCAAGAATTTCAGTGAGTTAGGGAACAACCATAGAACTGGGACTATAGTGCCTTCATGAAGGGAGGGGTTGTACCAGGACACAATAAGGGTACTGACAGGGGACATTACTCTGTATGACACATCCTAAGTCACACGGGTTGAACAGTGCCATGTGTAGGTTATGATTTATTGACCTCATTAGCCAGCCTAAACACATTGTCAGGACACATTAGCACCGTCAGATGAAACACTCCGTAAAAAAAAAGCAGTCCCCTGTTTACGTTCATCAAAGTCTGTGTACAATAACTATCCACTATTTTTTCTTTAGGAAAGATACAGATGTTGAATGTAGTGGGATGAATCTGTATTGAATTATGAGTGGGGTATAATGAAAATGTTAAAGAAAATTACAAGTACAAAGTGCATATTAATACACTGCATGTTTATAGGCAGTCCTCAAAGGACGCTGCAATTTTAACTGAATCTAATGTCAAAGAGATAATAGGAATACAGCACGTGGAATTTATTATCCTTCAAACACAGAGTTGTACAGTGAAGGTATGTCGGACCACAATTAACCAGGTGTCGGCACTCATTCCGTTAACCAGCTAATGTGTGAATCATTGTAAAGTCATCACACATGAAAGCTAATACACAAAGGGAGGTAACTCACACACATTTACATTTTACTACTGCCGCTTTGAAACTCATAACCAACAGCAGATTACAATAAAAGTATAAACAATGTTTACATTAACTATCTCTTCTTTTGAAATCATAACGAATTACAGGTTATACATCGACTGACAATATATATTTAAAGTTTATAAAAACTCTGCATACACTATGAATTAGCCTGCGCTAGATCAGTGAATTAATTCTGACTATGCGGAGGTATTATACACAGTAATAGATACACAAGGCCGACATGTCTCTAACATAGAATTTTATTATCTAATTTGTTGGAAACACACACACAATTTTAGATAATTAAACTTTCTACTTTCAATAACATTGGTTTTCTGACAGAATTTTAAGAAATGTATTGATAATGAATTTTCAGCAATATCAGAAATGTTGTAATGGCCTATCTACTGAAACATTGGACAATAGTGACTATCAAATACTTGCTCACATCAGCAGAAAGATGACAGATCTACTCAAAAGTCGGTGATATGTGTAACCCCGAAAGAGTTCAAACAATATCACTTTGATCATGACTTCATATCAAATATGTATGATTTAGAAATATCCCATCACATCTGAAAACTTTTCAACCTGATCAACATCTGTATTGTATTCAGGATAACAAGTCTACAGCTGAACGGAGTGCCGTCCCCAAAACAGTATGATAATTTTTGTCATTGTAATTGACACGAAAAAAAAAAATTAAGTGTATAAAAGTTAACATAATTTGCCAGCCCACCCACCCAACACCTGTTTGGTAGGAAAGTGGCAGGCCTGATCCATTCCAACACTAGCAGGGGGTGATCGTGGGCACAATTCAAAACTATAATCCTTACAGGTCCTGGGCTGGGTAAATATACCCGAACAATACCTAGGCACTACTCGATAACAATTTCAATATTAACATTGAAATTTATACAAGATAAAAGCTAGCTATCACAATAGGTATATGTACGAGGGGGTATATCTAGTGGGAACAAAGCTTTTCAAATATTCGGGTATTTATGGAAGAGAAAGTGCTCCTCTTCTGCTCCGTCAATATGGGATTACAAGTTTTAATTGTTGAGTTACACAGCTGCAGTTTGCAAGGAGACTACATCCCTTGATGTCTTATACAATCCATGACAAAATGTTCTATAAAGTATTTAGTGTCAAATTTTAGGCGGTTTCACAAATCTTTAAAGCCGACCCCTAGATGCTGTTTGCCAACTGAGATTTGGATTAAAATATTCTGACATTAAGATATAAAATCACAGGGGATGCATGAACCAAATCAAAATAATCATTACTGTAAAGTAATAGGAATACCAATTTAATTTCGAAACTCCACCCTTTTGTTAGTCTCTCAATCCATACATTTATTTCTTCACCTATCCTATTGTAATTGAGAAAGAGAAATGCAACAGCAAGACTGGGGTTCGAACCCAGGACCGTCCAAACTCTACACAGACGCTCTACCAATAGAGCTACCTGGTCGTAGACGATTTGACCAAGCCCAGTTCCACTACACTATCATACCACCAATGGTCTAATTCATCTATCCATCCACCACTTGATTTTTCTATGTCTGCCTGTCTGTCCACCCATCCATCTGTCCTGATGTCTAACCATTTATCTATACGTCCGACCCAATATGTAGGATTTACTTGCATTTTGACCAGTAGTATGAACGCAGTCGACAACAAACATATTTTATGGTGCTTGTTAGCAGTCAGAGTTTTTGTTAGCAGTCAGAGTTTACCAAGCTTAAAGAAGGGAGAGATATAAATATATATATTTGTCTGTTTGTCCATCCATTTATGTCTATATGAAAAAATCTAACCCCCCCCCCCCCCCCAAGGTCAGCTTGACAAAAAGACAAATATTAAAGGTGACAAATGATGGATGGACAGCTAAAGCTGACAAATAAAGATTAAAAGATTGTTAGAAAGATAATCAAATTGGAAAATAGATGGAGAGACAGACAGACACGTAACTAAACTGACTAAATGAGTTGATAAGATAGATTAAATAAGTTGACAAATAGATAGCAGGACAGAAAGACATAGGACAAATACAAGGACAGATGAGCAGAGAGATAGACGGACATATTAACAAAAGAGTTTGTGTTCAGACAAATGTATTGAACAAATACTTTAAAATAGACATACATATGTGATTGTAGTCCTTTTGATTTTCCTTTTTTCATCCCCATCCATCGAATTTGCCCAACGGACTGGGCTCCTGTATAGAAGCCCTAATGTTACAAATGCTGACACCCAATGTACAATACAATTATGTAAATGTGACAAAATCCATTCACGGCCAACACAACCATCGGTATGTCAGCTTTACCTCAGGACATCTGCTCATAAGACATTAGAATAGAGCTCGGAAGAAAGTTCTCACTTCAAATAATTCAAATAAATGAAAAGTTTTTACAGAATTTGAATGTTCAGTAATGAGATTACGATATTACACTTGGTTGCTGTGGAGCTGCTCAACAGAAGTTAACAATGGCAGAAATACAACAGTTGATGAAATACCATTGAATAGGCTGGAGAGCTAGTTTTTCTGATCGCCCATGTACACGTGGTAATTCCGAGTTAGAGATCACTCTCCCGTCTCCCTGAACAATACCTGTCATATTATGAGAACCCAGTGTATTTTGACAAAACAGATTACCCCGATAGAATGGATGGAGACACACCTGCGATAGCAACAGGAATTGACATTTATGAAAAACTTTTTTTTGTATCTCTGGATACTTGGATAATAAATTCAAAAAAAAATGCTTCACATCGTACCGATACATTTCTATCTTCATTGAAATAATTGCCAGCTCAGAGGGAAGCCGAAAACTTCAACTGGTACAGGGGGTGTAATATAATTTCATTTTGTGCTGTGGTAGCTCTTTGATACACATTTATACGACGGGACAATGGCAGAACAAAGCTACCCACAGTAGCATTGTGATGGGTAAGAATGGCTGTTCAGGGAGGCAGAATTTTGTTCTTTCCATTAACGCGTGGGAAATGATACAACAATATGATCGTACAAGCCTGTTATAGGTAGGATAACAGCGTCGACAATACACTTATAATCCCCACGATGACAACAGAATACAAAGTAATACAAACAATCCGTAAACCTCATTAATTTTTATGAGGTTTCCAAACTTGAGCCCTCCGTGAACAATATGCCTTTGACGTTACGTTTATGGTCAGTGCTTCTGTAAGGCGAGATTACCTAAGAAAAGCCACAAGGTGTTTAGGACACCAAATACGAAAGTTAATCCAATCTAACATGAACATATTTTATTTTCTGTCGAAAGCAAAACAAAAAAAAATATTCTAACGCACTTCTGTCACTTCTATTTCCCTATGTGTAAAGTAAATTATTATATACCATTATGAAGTGTGTTTAAAAACCTGCTATCGAAATACAATTTGTCACCAGGAGGAAGTTCAATTAAATTAAGTAGCTGCATACCAAGTGAACCGATTGTATTTAATTATACATAATACACACCACAATAATACAACTTATTTGTTACACAGGAGCTGAGAGTGCGACTTAAAACTTAATGTTAATCAGTTTAATCTCTCCTAATGATCATGAACTACCGTGGAGGAACAAGCACTGTCTGATGTTACGAGTAGGAGAAAACTTGTAACAACTACATGAAAGACAGACACTGTATTATGATAGTATTGAGACAGTTTGTTCTGTCCTAACGAAGACACTCAATTAGACAATTAGAGACAGTATTGGGACAACTTGTTCCGTCCTAACGAAGACACTCAATTAGACAATTAGAGACAGTATCAAAATTGGGACAACTTGTTCCGTCCTAACGAAGACACTCAATTAGACAATTAGAGACAGTATTGGGACAACTTGTTCTGTCCTAACGAAGACACTCAATTAGACAATTAGAGACAGTATCAAAATTGGGACAACTTGTTCCTTCATAGCGAAGACACTCAATTTGTGCTATCTTAGTAAAACTCAACATTTTCTGATGATAAGTATCATGAGACAACTTAAATTGCTGTCAACTTAAATTGACACTCACTAAGAGTCATTGACATTGGCCAAAATAAGGTCATGATCAGGAAACTTAATATTTCTACGATAAAATGCCCAAAGGTCAACAGAGGTTACAATGACCGTTTTTTTCAGTATGTGACAGAGCGTTAAGTTTGTACATAACATATATGATTTTCATAAATGGAACAGTCACAGAGATGTGCTTTAGAACCTGGGACAGAGAGACTAGCACTTAAATGCATAAGGGGAAGAATGATTACCCTTGACTTCGTTCATTTGGTTTGGTTTGTTTGTGTTATATGTCATATTAACAGCTATACGGTCATTTAAGAATGTGTCATGTTTTGGTAGTGGAGGAAAGCAGGAGTTCCCGGAGAAAAACCATCGACCTGCGGCCAGTACCTGACAATCGCGACTGCCTGATCACGTAGGTCTCAAACCCGCAACCCAGTGGTGAAGGGCTTGTGATAGCAGAATTCATGTCAGACACCTTAACCACTTGGTCACCACAGTTCCTACAAATGGAACAGTCGCAGAGATATATGCTTCAGAAACTGGGACAGATAGACTGACACTTAAATGCACAAGAGGAATAATAATTACCATAACTTCATTCAAAGAGGGGCATAATGACCAGGAAATATTGAATAAATTCTATGGGGAATTTATAAAAGCCAGGAAACTTGGTGGCCCTTCCAATGGGGGTTTAGGACAAATGGAACATGATGAAAAAGGGCCAGACAGGTATTATACACTGTATTGAACACTCTCATGTCCTAGGACCCATATATAACGTAACCTTTCCGTAGGACACAATGACAATAATTATAAATCTACAAGGAAGGCAACAAACGTGAGATAATAAAACATTTTAAGCACACAAGTTTTCGTTTATTTCAACAACAGACTAAAAAGAACTTTGCCTGGAGATCAAAGAGTGCCTTTAAGGGGAGACCACTCTAGTCTGACATTTAGGTATGACAAGGAAGGCCATAAAAGAGCTACTGGTGTGGTGTATTGTTGCTATTGTGTGCGATACTCCAAACTTCCCTACCTGTAGAAGTGGACCGATACGTTCTATTGTTTACAAAGCAATAAATTCTTCACAATCGCTGACGTAAATATCTTAAAATCTACCGGCAGGTTTATAATGAGCTTATCAAAAATGGTTTATTAAAATCAGGTAAAAAAGGCACAAAGAGACGATTTGAAGAAAAGAAAGAAAAAAAGAAAAAAGAACTGTCACTGTTTTCTAGCAAGAAATGGTAAAAAAATTAACTTTGTTTGCACAGCTGCTCTTCTGACCCTAATGAATGACAAGCGTGCACCTCACTCTCAATGATTGTATAGACTGGGTAACTGGTTTATTAGGGTATAGGTGTATCCTTGAGACTGCCAGTGCGCACAAAGCCGACAAAAGTGCTCTCCAAACAGTACAGGCCTGTATCATGACAAAGCAGATCCTCTTGTTCTGCTGAAGTACCACAGAACTGGTACTGGCAAACTCAACCATTGTCTATTGTGAATGTCACAGAGAAAGCAAATGTGGGCCTTTTTAGTTTGAATGGTAATTCACAATGTTGTGATATATAGTTTGGTTTGGTTAATTTTGTTTAACATCCTATCAACAGCTAAGGTCTTTTAAGGATGTGCCTCCATGTGTGTAGTGTATGCTTGCGTGTGTGTGTGTGCAGGAGACATGGTATGTTGATGTATTTGCCACCTTGCGTATCTGATGCCGACTTCATACAACCAATAATTATAATAAAGTATTGTCAATAGGGAAGCCCTGAATAGTGTGTATATTATATGCATCTATATATTATATAGATATCAGAAAATAATATCATAATTATCCCTTTTTTTTCCTACCGAGATATGTAATACCCTGCCATCCTGAGCGAGGTCACCTATTACACCACAGAATTACTTTGCACTTGTGGTGCTCAAAAAAACAAAGAACCTATAGTTCCCTTCTGAAAGTACTGGTTGGGGACTTATTAGTAAATCCCGGGGATAAAACCATCAGCCAATCAGACAGCATTTACTGACATTTGGCAAAATGATCTCGAAGTTAAAAGTGTCTACTTCCCAGTAGGTTTGTGTTCAGATTCATAGTGTACAAAGGTAGTCTGTGATATTAGTTATCAAAAGTTATCAACACTCAAAAGACTTACAATAAGACAGCACTAGGACAATGTCAAATACTGGTTATCAATTATGATTTTTAGCATCGGAATAAGTTTCGCAAATTTCCTAAAATTAGATTTGAAATTTCACATTTCAAGCAGTGTGTACTATAATTTTGGAGTGTCACGCTGTATTAAACTGCATGAACTTTTCACTGATTGAAGCTTCGTGTCAACACTTAACGCAAATATTCAGGATGAAATCTGTGTAGATCTATATAGACTCTTGTATGGTCAAGTGGTGCAGTGGATAGCGCACTAGCCTTTCAGCAAGGCTGCTGAGGTTCGATTCCCCGATTGGACGTGAAAAGGTATTGGGTCACCTGCCCGACCACGTGGGTTTTCTCCGGGTGCTCCAGTTTCCTCCCACATTAAGTCCCCTGCACGCTAACAGCCGTGCCAACAAGAGAGATCAATATACGTTGAAATAACTTGTTTCATAATTATTGTAAAATAAATGAACTTTATATTATAGACTCAAATAATTCTGAATGCAGGCATTACATATGCATTAGAACAGGTGCCCCCCACCCCTTGAGAGATGGTCCCTTATGAAAGGCCGTCTCTTAACCCATCCACCCCTAAAGTCATATTTGAACCTTACCAAATCATAGACTGGGCAAGTCCAGTTTAAATATATAGGGGTGAAAGGTAGTGTCTCATCACTGAAGACAGGTGATTTCAGACATAATCGTTACCTTTATAGAGTGTACACTGATCATGAATTACATACCTAGACAATGCTACCTTGTATTTTCGATTCGTATGGCACAACTAATTAATTATCAATTTCAATGAAGCGATCATTCCGGCTTCAACACTGAACAAAAGAAATCAAACACTACTCAGTTAATGCTATTAATGGAAATAAAATCGCAATTCTATTCAATTACGATTTTGCCTGTATGTTTACAGATCATTAATGCCAATGGACGGACATCAATACAATTGATCTGTAAGTATATATATAGTGTTTTACCTATCACAGGATCTGTAAATTAATTATCACTTCTGAACAAATGAAAATCAAACGAGTAGATCTTTCCACTACATGAGAATGTACAATTAATTAATTTCCTTTTAGTATTAAACAGGAATCTGACAGTTTAACACAGCTTAAATCAAATTTGAATTTAATTAATTTAATCCGTAGTTTGGTAGACTTTCCACCTTGTTTCATGACATTTTGCATTTGTCTGAAAGTCTACCTGTTGTTCATCTGTACATTCTTGATCCAACCTATATATATGCCTAGTTTTTACCTGTCCCACCTGTATTTCCCCAAAACACTTTTTTTATATCATTGTATATAATATCATTGTATTTATCATTTTGAAAAAGACACTTAGTTGTATTACATAATACAGTGGTGTGTTTCTACCAAATTTCAAATGCAATGCTATACTACTTATATCAAAACAAAAAAATATCATTCATTTGAAATATCCATTTTAAAAATATCAAGGTTATATACTCCTCTTTATTACATACTTACTGATAAATACGGGTTTTTTGTATATGCGATACGACACAATTGCTCTAACCCATATCAGCTCTCGCCGCATCACACCCCAAAACCCGTAGCAGCCCGCAAAACCCATATCACAACCCTTTTGGAAAAAAACTCGTTTTTCAATATTTCAAAAATAAAAATAAATCATAAGTTAGTAGTTTTTATTAGTAAATATGTAATAAACAGAATAAAACATGCCTTTTTCCATATCACACCCAGTATCAACCCTCGACCAATATCAGCCCTCGGGCCTTCGGCCCTTGAGCTGATATTGCAGTCTCGGGTTGATACTGGGTGTGATATGGAAAAAGGCATGTATTATTCTCTATGTATTTTCATAACATGGTTTACCTTTTGCCCTATTTTGACTGAAATGAAAACATTGAAGGCCAAAATTTAACATAAACAAAAGACACACATACAGAATGAGGTGCAGATGGATTTTTCAATTTTTGAACAGGAACAGATTTGGAAACCAAAGCCCCAAAACAGGCTTAATAACTACCCATCTTTTGTACATTTCATACTTATTTGTTCATTTTTCTCATGAAAAGTAACTATTTCAACATAAAAAAATGTTTTACCTCTTCCGACCATTAATCACACAATATCAGTCCAAAATCTCATCAAAAATGTGCACTTTTAGCTGCCGACATGGGTTAAACTGTCTGCAGCGAGGATTTGTTCAACTTCAAACACTTTAAAATTTATTTTTTTAAAATATCAACAAAAAAAATGTATTATCAGAAAGTAATACCCTGTGTCACGGGTAATAAGAAAACATTAAAAGGTCGTTTTCACTATCTTATCTTAGATTCATTTAAAAGGTAAGAGTAATCGTGTGTGATCGGACAAGCAATGAAAAGGCATCCATCTTCTTTCTCCCGGACACTGCTCAGGCAGATAATTCATACACCAAATATTCATAAATATCAATCTTACCCATGAGTATTAGGAGGGAATTATGTAATTTTGTGAAAGCCATTAAAATTCTGTTGAACAATTCAAATCTATCTGTCCATTAATTTCAGATTTGAATACTTTTAACACTGATTTCAAGCTCTTGCATCATTAATGCCCAAAACTTGCATTCAAAAATTCTTGACACTCCAACAAATGTTGATATCAAAATTATTGTTCAATTATCAAAGCTTATCCCACTATACCTTAATTGATTGCTGGTGCTTGAATCAATTGGCCCTTCTCTTCATAGAAAAAAAAATATCCCAGATTTTAACAACAAGACCACTACAAGTTATCCAGTATATTTATTGACAATCCTGTTTACCAGGTATTCCCAGCTTTTGAGACAACTTATTCTTTTCAACTAAGTGAAAGTTCATTACTGCAACTAAAATCTGTATCATTGCTGGACTCGTTAATCAAAGAAATTTTAAAAGTTCCCAAAAGTATAACGATTCTGTTAACCCTGGTATGACATTGCCTTGCGAATACCTAATTCATATCATTTAGAGCTCTTCACAAATTAACAAGATTTTTGCAGTGCTTTCACTGACTGATATTTGTGTTCTTAGTATTCACAACTTCACAAAACATCCACAACATCTGCATTTGATCCAACAATAGTGCAAGCCAAAATAGAATTACATATTTGACTTTTAATTTCAATACATGATATCTATAATAGTGTCAATTCGATCCTTCCTGATTTCCATGAACATTGCACACCATTTCCACACAATTAGAATTTGAGAAAAATTCTAGCTAGCGACCAAATACTGACCCTAGGCCTAACAGTTCTTAAGAAGAAATCATATAAAGACTTCCAACACCTTTGACAAGTGACTTTGAATGAAGGTCAAGGTCACATAACTGGATACCTTGAAAATCCTCCATTTCTGTTAACAATAGGCCAAATCTCATAAGCACCCAAGGCCTTATTGTTCTAAATAATTCATATAATATTCTAACATTTAAACCCCAATATGGATCTGATAAAGGTCAAGGTCATTTATTTCACCTTTGTAAATACTAGCTGCTTCCTACCGACTCGGCTAGGGAGAACTCCTCTTTAGTTCGTTCGGTAGAGCATAATACTAATGAGCCACAGGTCCTGGGTTAGACTACTGGCGGAGGAATTGAACAAATAATGACCCCTGTTACATTGGCCCCCACGTAGGGACCCCGGGAGTTCTTTCCTGGAGGGCGAGTATGTCACCCTGGTAAAGTACTAGCCGCTTCCTACTGACTCGGCTAGGGAGAATTTCTCTTTAGCTCATTTAGTAGAGCGCAAGACTAGTAACCCAGAGGTCCTGAGTTCGACTCCCGGCATAGGCAATGAAAAACTAATGACCTCTGTTACATTTATTTGAAAATCTTGTAAAGGCCTCTATCTGAGAAAGCTACATGCCATATACCCCGACTCCAGGGCCTTAGGTTTTTGGTTATTTGTGTCACCTAGAATTAAGGTCTATGTCATTTATTTTACCAACTTGATTAATATTGCCCTACATCTCAGCTAGCTACAGGTCAAATATCAGGACTCTAGTTCTTGTGGTTCTTGAGAAGAAGTAGAAATTAAAATTGTTAACATAATGGCAGACAGCCAACAAAGACCCATGACAATGTGTCACTCGTGTCTTTACTCAGATGATGAGATAATGTCTGATGAAAACATGCTTATATATCTCGGTAACTGTTGAGATGTGCTTAATGACATATAATAGTTTGTCTACTTTACGAATGAAAGTCTGTTTTAAGTTTCAACCAAACTTTTTTTCTCAAAAGTTTTCTTTATCCCCCCCCCCCCCCCCCCACCTGTAGATCACAAACTATCTTAGGAAGGTACACGTTTTGATGTTTTGGTACAATCTCAATTTTGCACATCCCATCTTATGCGTCAATGCACATGGTTTATGAACACCAGATGTACAAAGCATTGCAGGTAACAAGAAGGGCCCCTTTGTTGCATCGATTAATCTAACAGTCAGAAATTTTCCGTGTAATTTTATGCTCCGCTTCACCCTTGTATTTAAATTTCTCTGGTGTCAGCTCACGAGACATACACTATTGCAAAAAATCAAAGTGCGAAAGATTCTCCCCAACCCCTTGTGACACAGAAATGAACGAATCTTGACACAAAGATTTGACAATTTAATTTGAAAGAAACACTACATACTTTACAATCTACACAAAGCACTTAACAATATACGTGCCAGACTTACGTACAGTCTGTAGGGTAGGCAAAAACAGGTGTGTCGCACACAGGTATGTAGTATACAGGTATGTTTGTATATATATTAAAACATAATACAATCTATGCATGATAATGAGCAATAATACAAGTGTAACTGTCTGTGTTTCCACTACCAACCCAATTTTAGGTTTAACGTGTTGGAGCTTGTGATAAAATCTTAACTTTCTGTATTCTTGGAGCGTACCTTTATTCACAAAATGTGACATAATCTAAATATGTCTTGATCTGTTTATAAGACATCTACTAAATTGGACAACAACATTTCCTTTTCTCGATGTTTCCTGTCTGAAATGTGTGACCAAGAAGACCCTGTGAGATTCTCAGCATTTCCTCAACATTTCAAGTTATCAAACCCCTAAGAATATTAGCTAGAACTTTCTCCATGGTATTTAACTCATCTACCCCTGAAGACACATTTGAACTCTTCCAATTCAAAGGTTGGAATAGTTCATTATGAAATGTCAGGGGTGAATGAGTTCACAAATACTCCTTGAAGCATGTTCCAATAACTGAGCTCTATGGTCATTCTCTTTCCAGGTACAATCCTACCTCGTCTGTATCTTCCGTTTCTCTATATATCTTCTAACCAAATCTCTTCCCTAGTAAGTGTACATGTATGTATAGATATACATGTATTCTTCTGCATTTTCTACGTCTATACGACATACACGGTAGTCGATATTAAGGCGAACAATGTTCTCCCTATCAATACCCCAACATAAGTTGAATTTTTCGGCAAAAAACAAACAATTCAAAATTTTAACCAAAAACTAAGTCGTCTTACCTTTTATAGATTTGAGGTATTTGATGGTTATTTATTGTAAATTACTTTTTCTTTTTTTTATCATCAATGCTGAAATGCCGTCAACTGGAACTTTGTAAAGTACACCTGATACAGTCGATGTACATTTAAACCCCATTAGAATATTTCCCATACAATGCCTGCCCGCATCCGTTTCACAAAGTCTCTCATATACGATTCAAATCAATTGTTGTTATTGTTATATACAAAAAACACACTTTCCCCGAAATACCACTTTTCGTATAAAGTGAAGCTAATCAAAAACCATTAAGATTAAATTGCTCACCCATGAGAAATTTGGAGGTGTGAGCTATAAATAGAGTCAGGATATAGTCTGTTGTATCTATAAACAACCAGTGCGTATATATATCCCCAGTTTCGACATAAAAAGTCTCCTCATTCTCTTTCACATCGTTTGTCGAGAAAATGAAATAATTTAAAAATCGGAACAATTCATTGTGTTTATCTACCTCCATTCTCTTATGCTTACTGATATTGAATCTTACCTTTGTAGATGATTGCTTTGAAAACCAAACTATTTTTCAGATGTTCGGTCTTTGACGATTGGTTATTTGGA
This sequence comes from Mizuhopecten yessoensis, assembly GCF_002113885.1. Taxonomy (NCBI): domain Eukaryota; kingdom Metazoa; phylum Mollusca; class Bivalvia; order Pectinida; family Pectinidae; genus Mizuhopecten; species Mizuhopecten yessoensis. The sequence goes on from NW_018408465.1 coordinate 361,409, forward strand.
CAAGGCGTGAACCAATAGGAGGTTATCCCTCTGCGTTGCCGTGTAGACGTGTCGGCGGTCTGGACAACAATGCTTGTATCTCACCTGAAGGAGTGTAAACATGGTGTAAATTGAGGGTTACAATACATATTGTGTATTCAGCAGTACAATCTAACGATAACCTTGATAAAAAGTTAGCCGGCGATATAAACACTTGTTCCACTTGTCCGACACAATCTAAACAATGTTATATAGCTAACCTGGCTGAGACTTGACAAATGTAAATTTGCTGCAATCGAAATGCCACTTATTCATTACTTGTATACAGGTATAAACTACAATAGTTTTATCAAATGCGATACGGGGTAAACACTAGCACGAGTACAGTAGAAACAAGCCCCTTTACAGATTACACAATCTGTCCAAATCAAAGGAACATAGCTTACTCAAACACAATTTTCTAGATTAACATTCTATCTTGAGTAAGGGTTAGAAGATAAGCATTAGGACCAATAAAACAAACAGGTACTCCACTTTTTGAAATTTTTCACACCCTACAATGGCTTCTTTACGGAATTCTTTTGGAAAAAATCGTCATCATTTAACTCAAATTTAAATATGTGAATTTATTTCACATGTTCTTTTTCTTCACAATCAAATACTGCAAAAGATCAAAGGCACAAACTTCACTGTAAAAGTAGAACTTGTAATGTTCAGTTTTTGCAACAAATACTGTCTGAAGGTTGAAATCTCAAGTCGTTTTTTGTTAAAAATCATTAAGTCACTACCTGTCTTGCATTCTCTGGAGAAAGGACAATAGAATTTAAAGTTAAATGTATAAAAGTATTATTTTCAACATCACACCCCTGATTTGAGTTAGATTTAAGTACCTTATATCTGTGATATGTGTAAGAGTTAAGGTTGCATGCTACCTTTCACATTAAACCTGTGATTTGCATTAGAGTTGAGGTTACATTACACCTGTGATTTGTGTTAGAGTTAAGGTAATATGCTACTTTACACATTATACCTGTTATTTGTTTTAGAGTTAAGGTTATATGCTACCTTACACATTACACCTGTGATTTGTTTTAGAGTTAAGGTTATATGCTACCGTACACATTACACCTGTGATTTGTTTTAGAGTTAATGTTACATTACACCTGTGATTTGTTTTAGAGTTAAGGTTACATTACCCCTGTGATTTGTTTTAGAGTTAAGGTTATATGCTACCTTACACATTACACCTGTGATTTGTATTAGAGTTAAGGTTATATACTACCTTACCCATTATACCTGTGGTTTGTATTAGAGTTAAGGTTATACACTACCTTACACATTACACCTGTGATTTGTATAAGAGTTAAGGTAATATGCTAGCTTACCTATTATACCTGTGATAGTATTAGAGTTAAGGTTATATGCTACCTTACCTATTATACCTGTGTTTTGTATTAGAGTTATAAGGTTAAACTCTACATTACCTACTCTACATTACCTATTATACCTGTAACTGACTTAAAGTAGTGTTAAGAGTTACAAATATTTAGGTAAATATTCCTCATTATAACTGTGTTGTATGTTAAATAATGCTACCTAACACATATTCATACCTGTGATGTTTGTTAAAAGTCATAAATATTGCCTTTAATTTCATTCAGTTGAAATCTAATAATTCAGAATTATCGAAGTATCATCAATGTGTTCATTCATGTGTACTTTTCAAATGTGTCATCAAGTAGGCAATAAAAATGGATAGACCACAAATACCAATAGTGTAATTATATTATGAAGCAATCTCATTGTGTTTCGATACACTTAAAAATCTTACCCGGATGAATGTAAGTAAACAAGCATCATGTTTCTTCATGTGGTAAAGGACAGGTCTACTTTCAAACTCAAGAATTACAGGTTTTACCTCGTCTTTGATTATAAATATATATATATTATTGTCTATCTAACCAAATCCATAACAATTAGAACTCTTCTGCTAATTAAGGATCCCTGTCCCACTGTACTCTGATTTTCGTATCTATACAGCTTCCCTAACTTCCATTTGGATGTTACGGCGGAACTGTTGGGGCAGCACACTTTTAATTATCAATATCAGGTAGCTCAGTTATATAGAGCACCAGTATAAAAATCTGGGGTCAAGGGTTCACCTCCCAGCCTGGCCCCGCTGAATTTTTACTCTCAGAACACTGTTGTTAAATATATTTTGTTCATTTCTGATCTTTATTGTTCTTTTTTCATAAAAGTCCAACATGGTTTTTCTTTTCAGAAATGATTAATCAAAGGTATAGTCGTGCCATAAAAAAACAGTTGTCAATACTAGTTACAGTTTTTGGCAGTAGTAAGGTGATCCTTAAATGGGCCACATAAAGAAAATTGTATGAAAGGTGATGATGGTTTGACTTATTGCAGCTACCTGTAATTATAGCCAAAATAAAGTCTGAAGTTATATTTCTATTCTTCTAGCAATTATCTTCAGAATTTTATTCCAAGGATAATTCTGGAAGGATCCATGGGGCCTTTGGGGACTCTCAACACTGAAAATTGACCCTATTGTTTTCCAATTTTTTAAATATTATGCCTTTGAAGTTTTTTGTTTAGTAAAAATTGTTAAAAATAGCTTGTTGCTCTCAGCTTCCATGCTTTTCCCTGCTTTTCATTGGTGGTATTTAGTTTATTGAAAGTTTTAAAAAACAAACAAAAAAGGGAAATATTGCCAAAAAAAATATCTTTGAGACAAAAGATGCAAGTCATATCTGCTGCTCCAGCTGAAATTATTAGCATGAATCAGAATGTATGTGCTAGAGACGAACTTTTACAAACTCGATAAATTTAATTTATATTCCATCACCTCTCACACCCACTCTTACAACAATGGCCGACAGTCGTCTACAAATGTGTTTTGTTATACAGATAATAGATTTATCATGGCTGACACCAAATCAGACGACTTCCTATTTATATTGTGTATCTATACTTACCTGTTTATGTACTGTCCTGATCAGTAAAAAGGTCTGTTGTCACTTGTCCGACAAAGATAGTGACCACATAACACAGTAGTAATATAAGTCCCTTGTAAATATATATGTTACATTCCTATATTTGTAAACATCCAACATCTGCATAAAAGGGTTGTTTAGTTGTTTAAATCCTTCGTTTCAGATGAATAGATCAAAATCCCTGCCAGATGTTTGCAAAAATCTCAAAAATATAAAAATAGAAATATTGCAAGTTGATAAATCTTTGTACAATGGTTGCTATCCAGAGTCCTTCATTGTTATCATGAACTCAATTCTTACTAATCATTAAACTTTTTATCACCTGATCAACTGTAGTCAGGGTTATCATCTTATTGTATCTCGTTACCGTGACTACATCCTCCTTGACAATATCTGTGGTACGGAGTCTGATAAGTGACACTTACATTTCATAATACTGGTACAACATCACATCCACTTACAAGTGTGTCACTGTGGAAATCCCATCACCAATATCATATATATATATGATTACAATAGAAGAAATCTTACTTTCACCACTTGGTGTATAATTATGGGGCTCATGTCGCGCTAGTGAAAATGTTCAATATTTACTTTTAAATTAAGGCCAGGACAGTAGAATTTTTCAAAATCATTTTATACCGTTAATTAGTAGCCGATATATCCTAGTATCACAATTTTGCAACCAGACCAGGATTCAAACCCAGGACCCAGTTCAGTTCCGCTACTTTCCTCCCTCCTTCTCATCCTTGAAGACAACTCTATTTACAACCCAGGTTTGGGTATCCCATTTAATTGCCAAGCATTCACTCAGACTTGAAACAAGGGTTGGTCACAGGCAGAAATTTTGTAATTAAAGAGGAAAAATGCAATGGCCAGATGAGTATTTAAACCCAGGACCCTCCAAACTCTAGACAGATGCTCTACCTGGTCCCTGAGTATAGACCCGGCCAGTTCAGTTCTCCTACTTTCCTCCCTCTTTCTCATCCTTGAAGACAACTCTATTTACAACCCAGGTTTGGGTATCCCCTTGTAATTGCCAAGCATTTACTCAGACTTGAAACAAGGGTTGGTCACAGGCAGAAATTTTGTTATGCAATGGCCAGATGGGTATTTGAACCCAGGACCCTCCAAACTCTAGACAGTGGCCTTACCAATTGAGCTACCTGGTCCCGGAGTATAGACCGATTAGACCCAGTTCAGTTCTCCTACTTTCCTCCCTCCTTCTCATCCTTGAAGACAACTCTATTTACAACCTAGGTTTGGGTATCCCCTTGTAAATGCCAAGCATTCACTCAAATTTGAAACAAGGGTTGGTCACAGGCAGAAATTTTGTAAATGGAGAGAAAAAATGCAATGGCCAGATGGGTATTTGAACCCAGGACCCTCCAAACACTAGACAGAGGCTCTACCAATGGAGCTACCAGCTGCAGTTTGCCAACAATTGACCTAGTCAAGTTCCACTACATATGTATAGCTACAACAAAATATTACTTACATTCACCATTGTATGAAGTTATAACTTAACATTGGAGATCTCACAGACCCTCTACTGATTGAGCTACAAGGTTGCCACCGATCAACCCTGTCCAGTTCCACTACACACATATAACCCTGTCCAGTTCCACTACATACATAACCCTGTCCAGTTCCACTACATACATATAACCCTGACAAGTTCCACTAGATACATATAACCCTGTCCAGTTCCACTACACACATATAACCCTGTCCAGTTCCACTTCATACATAACCCTGTTCAGTTCCACTACACACATATAACCCTGTCCAGTTCTACTACACACATATAACCCTGTCCAGTTCCACTACATACATATAACCGTGTCCAGTTCCACTACATACATATAACTCTGTTCAGTTCCACTACATACATATAACCCTGACAAGTGCCACTAGATACATATAACCCTGTCCAGTTCCCCTACATACATATAAACCTGTCCAGTTCCACTACATACATAACCCTGTCCAGTCCCACCACATACATATAACCCTGACCAGTTCCACTACATACATATAACCCTGTCAAGTTCTCCTACACACATATAACCCTGTCCAGTACCACTTCATACATAACCCTGTTCAGTTCCAATACACACATATAACCCTGTCCAGTTCGACTACACACATATAACCCTGTCCAGTTCCCCTACACCCATATAACCCTGTCCAGTTCCACTTCATACATAACCCTGTTCAGTTCCAATACACACATATAACCCTGTCCAGTTCGACTACACACATATAACCCTGTCCAGTTTTACTACACACACATAACCCTGTCCAGTTCCACTACACACATACTGCATAACCCTGTCCAGTTCTACTACATACATATAACCGTGTCCAGTTCCACTACATACATATAACTCTGTCCAGTTCCACTACATACATATAAATCTGTTCAGTTCCACTACATACATATAACCCTGTACAGTTCCACTACATACATATAACCCTGCCCAGTTCCCCTACACACATACTGTATAACCCTGTCCAATTCCACTACACACATACTGTCTTACCCTGTCCAGTTCTACTACATACATATAACCGTGTCCAGTTCCACTACATACATATAACTCTGTTCAGCTCCACTACATACATTTAACCCTGTCCAGTTCCACTACATACATATAACTCTGTCCAGTTACACTACATACATATAACCCTGACCAGTTCCACTAGATACATATAACACTGTCCAGTTCCACTACACACATATTGCATAACCCTGTCCAGTTCTACTACATAGATATAACCGTGTCCAGTTCCACTACATACATATAACTCTGTTCAGCTCCACTACATACATTTAACCCTGTCCAGTCCCACTACATACATATAACCCTGTCCAGTTCCAATACATACATATAACCCTGTCCAGTTCCAATACATACATATAACCCTGTCCAGTTCCTCTACATACATATAACCCTGTCCAGTTCCCCTACATACATATAAACCTGTCCAGTTCCACTACATACATATAGCTCTGTTCAGTTCCACTACACACATAGTGTATAACCCTGTCCAGTTCTACTACATAGATATAACCGTATCCAGTTCCACTACATACATATAACTCTGTTCAGTTCCACTACATACATATAACCCTGTACAGTTCCACTACATACATATAACCCTGGCCAGTTCCACTACATACATATAACCCTGTCCAGTTCCACTACATATGTATAGCTACAACAAAAGATCACTTACATACACCATTGTATGAAGTAACATCACTGGAGTGGAGACCTTACTTTTATACATCAGTATAAATCATCAGTATTTTATAGTTAGCCTAGAATCTTCGATAAAACATCCCATTAATTTAAACTTGTATCAATATTAAAATGAACTTACATTTTCCCCATGATAGAAACTGCTGTACCAAATCAACTAAACTGACAGCTTTAATAGCATCAACATTTTATTCATGAACTCCTGAAACTTTCTGCACTTTGTGATGAAATAAACAAGGTGTTATGACCGAGATAGTAGGGATGGATGCACCCTTCAGAAATCGTGAATACAAACAGGATTAAGCGTTTATATTTAGATTAAGATATAAACACTATCATGGTATTTATTATATCATAACAGTTATAATCTCAAACAGTCGCCCATAAATCAAATTTGAAATCAACAGTCAACAACCATCAACGATCACTTAAAATATGGAGTTTTCTACCCCGAGAGTTACTTCCACCAGGAAACGATCATGATCATTTCCATGGGCCTGTGCCCTTTTATTTGGTTAAATATCGTGGCATTTCTACAACATTAGGGAATTGTTTTCCTAGAACACTACAACACACAATAATTATGATCTTTGTTATTTTATTAAATGTAAATTGAAAGAATTTTTTAAAAAAAAATATTTAGATTTTTCTTATTACTTTTGAAAATAAGCAGTAAATTTTGGGAAATATAGCTTAATTCTCTGGGTCAAATGAAATTCAGTCCAATATATATCTGCTAAAATCGCTGCTTTGTTGCACCTGTGATCTATACTGTACTAGCTTAGCTGAAAATGCTACATAATTTGAAGCCTTCACAATAAAAAACAAGAAGCCCAGAGGGCCTGTATCGCTTACCTGTTTCTTTTGTTACATGACACTGACATATAGGTAACTTCAGACCAAATTTGATAACTAGAACACAAGACATTTTAACATATATCTTAGATGGTTCTAAGAAATTGTTCTTTAAAATTTGAAATTTTAATTTTAAAGCTCTTATATTAACCCATGTTGACCTTTGACTCATTTCTACATAACATACCTTAGTATCATGACTCTAGACAAAATGGTTCCAAGATATTGTTGTTTGAAGTTTTTAACATATTTGACCCCTGTGACCTTGAAAGTAGGTCAAGGTCATTTTAATGAGGACACTTTATAGCACTCCATCCAAGGTACCTGCTGGTCAAATAGCATGACCCTGGGCGTTATTAAACTTGAGTAGAAGATTGTTAAAGCTTTTAACCCATATATTGACCTTTGATTCCCAAATAGCACTTAAAGTTGACCTTTGACCTCATTACTGTAATTAAACAAAATTGCACTGCTGGTCTACATAAGATACCCAAGTGTCATGACTATAGTCCTTATGGCTCTTAGGATGTTGTTGTTTGAAGTTTTTAATATATTTGACCCCTTTGACCTTGAAATTAGGTCAAGGTCCTTTTAATGAGGTAACTTTATAGCACTCAATCCAAGGTACCTACTGGCCAAATATCATGACCCTGGGCCTTATGGAACTTGAGAAGCACTTAAAGTTGACCTTTGACCTCATTGCTGTAACGACAGGGGTTTTGCCAGCAATTTTGGGAAAGGGCCCCTGAACAGGAATTTGGAAAATATTATCGGCATTTGGCAAAATTTGGGAAATGTTTGGTAAAATATCATAGTTTGGGGGGAAAAAAACTAAAATGTGATTAGCAAAAAGTAAAATGTATAGCAATAAACAAACATACATTTTCAGTGTTTTTGTTTACTCAGTTTCAAATTTTCATTATTTATGTATTTTGAATGCTCCTTCATTCATGGATGGTAATACTTTGAATGTTGCACATACAATGACTGGAAACTTGTATAAACATGTCTTTTAACCGAAATTGGGAAAATAACAACTTAAATTGGGAAAATGCAGGGTCATTTTTCAATTGGGAATGGGTCCTTGTACAGGACCCTATAAACACTTAACAAAAACTCTGAATAAAGAAAAAGATTCACATAGCTTGTCTACATAACATACCCAAGTATTATGACTCTAGTCCAAATGGTTCTAATGATGTTGTTATTTGAAGTTTTTAACATATTTGACCCCTGTGACCTTGAAACTTTGGCCCTGTGGGCTAGGTGAGCTAAACAGCTTACTTTGTATCAGCTGAACTTTAATCTTTTATCAAATTATCAAAATTCTAATTTTTCTTGGAAAAAATGTCAGAATAGGGCATACAAAATGTTAAAAATAGTTTCTGTCTAATGTGATGCAAACTTGGACCACATGAAAAATGATGCAAGATTTTTTTTAAAGGAGCTGAGGGAATTTATTTATTTATTAATATTGACATTTGCATCATAATGTTACATTCCTGTCATTAGTTTAGAAAAAAAATACTAATTGGTTTTATTCAAAGGTACTGGTCTTCCATTTTTATTTATTTGATTTTTATTTTAACTTTTTTTTACCTTCAGGCTACTGCCTAGCTAGTAGCTAGCGACTGGATTGGTTTTTTTACACCGACTCCATTTTTGTTCCAAGGCAATGAAGGTTTTCAAAACACAATAGGTTCATAACCACTAATCTATGCTCTTCTTATTGTCTTCAACTTATGAAAGTCAGAGGACAAATATGGACCTGGTCCAGTTGAAACACATGCCTATTTTATTTTTACGTTTACCTTTTCATAGAGTCAGTGCCCCATCGTATATACAAATCGCACGTGGACTGGTTAACATGCAAACTCATACTTAGTTTTACTATACCCCTTGGTTCAAGCAACAGATATCGATTAATTGAAGCTGTTGGGTGGTTAGGACGACAACTTCATTGAGATATCACTGGAAATACAAATACATTGTCGTCTGTCTGCCAACAGTATCAGCCATCGGTTTTTGACTTCACAACATCCTCAACACGAGGCTGTGCAGTCAACCGTGAAAAGGCGGGAAAGTACACGTGAACTTTTTTTCTACAGGGCGGGCGGGACAATACAAAATCAATTATTTATATCTAGATCTCTTTAAACTTCACAGGGTTAAATGAATCTTTAATCAATGAACTGATGGCTTATTTGTTAAGTAAGTCATTTATGTAAACATGTTAAGATGAGGGCTGAGATAGAGGAAGGGGTTTAACTTTGGTCTATAAATGTTATCTGAACAGAAGAAAAATATGAGGAAACAAAGTGTTAGTTACCATTGAAATTCTCCGAAGATGAGCACCTATGTTAATTAATTTTTCAAACATTTATCTGTAGATTCAGCAGACTACAAAAATTAAGTTTCAATGAAATGGTCATTTCATGATCATATGACACAAATTCACGTTTGTAAAATACAAAAAAAAGGCAAATAAACATTTTATTTATTGAAACATTTTTATTGCCTTTTTACATAGCAATGGAATTGTACAACTTATATCAAGCCCTTTCCCTGTACAATAATATATGTAACAAAATTTCATGGCAGAAATACGAAAAAAAGCTATGTATGATAAATTAATTGATAAGTTGACATACATGCACATGTAGATAAAGGAAGAAAGAGAGAGAGAGAGGGGGGGGGGGAGAGGGGGAGGAGAGAGGGAAGAGGGGGTTAGACAGTCCGATTTTTGTAGATTACTGGATAAGTACTGCAACAATACAGTAAATTTAAGAAAATGCATATCAGACCACGTGGTTGTTCCTTCTCCATGCGAACGGAACTAGTTATACTATTCGCTGTATACAACTTTCTTCTGATCAAATGATCATCACATCCCGTGCTATTATATCTTCCTCCTGTTCACTCCGCTTTGCTGGTTTTTCCGTTTCAACTAGTCCGTTNGGGGGGGGGGGGATTAAACTCTGTTCGAGTCATGTATAAAATGCTGAGTATGCATGCGTATAATTTTGTTTTCTTGTTCCGAAATTGTTATATCTCCAAAAAGATGTAAGAGGGATGTATTCATTAGGTTCACGATAAAGTTTAATTATCTGTTCAACATCATTATCACAGTTAAAAAGAACAGAAATGGAAGGAGCAAAGGTGTCTTCAACAGGGTAGCCACACATACAACGTTGGTCATCAACCAGGTTAACTCGAAATAGATCGTTTTTCAAAGTGCCAGGACGGTTTCTTAGTTTTGTATGTTAGATGTTATTTTTCTATTGACGTAGAAAAAGTAATTGGGTATATGGGGCAAATGTTTGTCTCTAACGGCATATGCCTGATACTTAAAGTTAACTGATTCCAGAGTCAAATTTTAGAAGGAAAGCAGGTCATGTTAGATAACTCTAGTCTGTTGTTAAGACAGGTTGTAGTTTTCGGCGTTTCTAAGATTATATTGAGCATTTACGACAAGTGGAGGGAGTAGAGTGTTTAGATAGTTAGGAGTAATATAATGATGATTTTTATAAAAAAAAAAAAAAAAAAAAAAAAAAAAAAAAAATTCGATGGGACCTCCGGTGGGCTAGGGATTCCCATCCCGTTTCAGTATGTATAGATTGTTTATACTAGCATAAGAAGGTAAACCGGTGACAATACATGTACGTCCTGCCTCTAATTGTAACTTTTCTAATTTATCTGTATCAGTAAGAGTACAACCATCCCAAAGTTCACAGCAATATTCTAAAATAGGAAGTACAAACGATCTATATATATCTTATTTGATGTACATAATAAATAATAATATATAGCGTTTATGTAAGATGAGCGCCGACCATGACGGAAAATAATCTGATACTGAACATAATCGGGATGTATACTCTACAAAATGTACATTAATTGATAAAGTTTTATTCGAACAGTATACTTGTAAACAAGTTTTCAACAATACAGCAAATTTTAAAACTTTTTTTAAAAATCCACAATTGAAAAACGTGCTACCGACATAATTCTCAGGCGAAACTTTGGTAGGGTAAAGTTCTACATGTATAGACAGATACGATTTTCAAAAAGGTAAATAATACGCTATTTTATTATAAGCAAGAAAACTTTAATATTTTGTTATTTACGACTGAAAATTACAGGTGTGCGGAGATAATAGTTATTGTAAATTGATTTCTATTACATGTAATTCAGTTCTAGATAAAGGGCAACTGAGGTATACATTTCTAGTTTTTTTCCTCATTCAGTTAGTTAAACGTCACACTCATAACTTGAAAATGGTTTTAACATGTTTAGTTTTGAAACGAATATAACATAAATTCCCTTGTGATATGAGATTTTTCGGATTACAATCGTATGTCTACAAAAAAAAATTGATAATATAAATTTATTGAAAATTAAAGCGCGGTAAACTATGTTTCTTTCTTGGGGTTGGAATTGAATTTAAATAATTAACTGTGCTTTTAACAGGATATTCTCTGTGTTTTTTCAATTCAATTTTAAGTGCTGGTCAATATTTTTTGGGTTGGTCTACGGCACATACAGAATAAATTAAGCCGATATATGCAAGTGCACCGTATTTTTATTGTTTTATAGTATAATCCACATATTTGTCATAGTCCGTGATAGACATTATGAACATTGAAAATGAAAACAGTCAGTTTTGAACCGTCAAATCGCCCAAATTTCCACATATGGTAAACTGTTGTAAACACAGAGGAACTCGTAGAACATAATCTGTGTGTAACCTCACAGCATTATTATGAAGTTTAGTTTACAGGGGTCCTATTTCCGATAAACACGTGAGTTATATCACACGTACACATGTAAAAGTAGCATACACGTACACTTGTGATCTATAACATATGCATATACATGTGACCAGTGGCCTAACACACAAACACACATATGTGAACCATTATACACGTACACTTGCAACCTAGCTTACTCGATCATCCATACATATGACGTAGCTCACACGCACATACATATATGTATATATGTGACTATCGCACTTGCACACTGGTCACCGAACACACGCGCACTGGTCACCGAACACACGCACACTGGTCACCGAACACATGCACACTGAAACACACACGTGTGACCCATGACTCACACGCACACATGTGATCTACCACACACATACACATACATACATGTGATGTAGCTTATATGCACATATGTGACTATCGCAACCGCACAATGCTCACAGAACACACACCTGTGTCACATGACACACACACACATACATGTAAACTACAACATATACACGAGCTGTACATGTGACGTAGCTCACACGCACATATGTGACTATCACACACGCACACTGATCACCAAACACGCGCACTGGTCACAAAACACACACATTGTGACCCATAACACACCCGCGCACATGTGACCTACCGCACACATACATGTTACCTATAACACATGCATGTAATGCAAAAGACGAACAATGAATGGGGAAAAGGTTATTTCAAATGTGTTTATTAAAAAAGAAGAGAGAAAACTTTTTGTCCTAATAAATAAAAGTGAAAAAGATGTCTACACGGCTACATTGTATACGTATACTAGTCCAGATTTATATAAAAGATTGTTATAAATTATTTAATAAACAATCCAAATTGTATTTAATTCAGTCAATATGTAAATGGAAGACCTTCCAATTTAGGATTGAAGTTGTCTTGAAATTCAAGTCAGTCAGAATTAAGAATTAAATATTTTTGCTGTACGTTTTGCAAATACATGCACGTGTATGGCACAGGTCTTGGTATCACCAGCCAATCAGGAGCGAACACGTGCCTTGCAATATCATTAAACTGGATCCCACGATTCCACGAGCCTTTAAATTTGACCCGGATTTCAAATAAATCTCGTTTGGTATATTTTGTCAAAATGAAGTTGTCTTTATAAACTACAGTACTGGTAAGAACGTTTTTGTCTAGACACTAAATCAGAACTGTATTACGTGACACTAAATCACTTCACTGAACAGAAACTTTTTTGTGGGAAAAATGTTTCCTCACTAGCTGGACTTAATACCTGTGATAATTAACATTTAACTGAAATTAATTGGAACAGCGAATTTAAGAAGTGTCTACAATGGATTTTATTTAGTGAAATCTTTGAGGAAGAGATCGTTTTCATGTAAGATTTATTATTTTTTCATCCTTTAGATGCCAAATTACCATTTTTTTCTGGGAAACATATTCATGATAATGAAGAACAGAAAACCAATTTCTATCATGAACTTTCAGTGTTTAATGTCACTTCCGGTATGTAGCTATTTCCGATCCCCATTAATATAAAGTTGATTTCAAATATTGTCTCTAATGTATTAATCCATGCTTTTAATAATAATGTTAAGTTATATTTGAATATGTGTAGGTATTAATAAACTCGGGATAGTGTGACTCTCTCGATACAACGGCTGATCGGGACGTTTTACACTCCTATTACAGGAGTCTACCCCCGTACTTGGGCGGACCAAGTCCAGACCCAAGAAGGAAGAGGAATAAGATCGGCCCCTCTGATATATAAAGACATGCACATGTAATAGACAAACGGAGCCGGTCCTGTGTTATTCCGTACACTTCAGATGTGGCGCTACACATATATATTTTTTACACAACAAGGGAATAAATTAATAATAAAAAAATACAATGTGGTTCGGACTAATGTATCCTTGTTACATTAAATACCAATTAAGAGAATGTTATCGACATTGTGTTGATAGGATTTACTTTCATCAAAATTGTGTTTCATCTCATATGTATGCCATTACTGCAGTGCTTAGCCAATATTCGCGTAAGTCACTAAGTGCGCGTGCGTGGAATTGGTTAACGTGAGGAAACAAGACAAAAAAGTAGTTCTAACTCCCTCAATGCGCGGAATTAATTTCATTTAGCATTTTGCATCTCAGTAATACGCACGGATTTCGGTTTTTATATATAAAACATAGTTCACGCGCGTTCAAAGAGCCTGCATTCAGCAACAAGTAACACTTTATATTCTCTTTTTGTATAACAAAAGGAAGGAATGCTAACTGAAAGACTCTTCGCAGAAAACTGCATTTAAGGAGTATGGCGGTATTTCACTCCTGGTATTTTAGAGTTATTGGAAAAATAATGAAAATAGAATAATTATTCATATTATACCATGTCATTATTACATATGATTTTTGCATTATGAAATATACTACCGTTTAATTTGTTATAAGGAGGAAACGCTATGATTTGTGTGCTATATAGATGAAAATATATAAACTGTGTGATATATAAATGTTACTTTATGATTTCTGTGCTATATAGATGTAATTTTATAAATTGTGTGTGGTATAAATGTTACTATATGATTTGTGTGTACTATAGATCAAAATATATAGATTGTGTGTGATATGTAAATGTAACTTTATGATTTGTGTGCTATATAAAAGAAAAAATATATATCATGTGTTATATAAATGTTACTATATGATTTGTGTGTTATATAAATGTAATAATATAAATTGTGTGTGGATAAATGTTACTATATGACCTGTGTGTTATATATCATTGTTACTATATCATATGACCTATGTGCTTTATATCATTGTTACTATATTATATGACCTGTGTGCTTTATATCATTGTTACTATATTATATGACATGTGTGCTATATATCATTGTTACTATATTATATGACCTGTGTGCGTGCTATATATATCATTGTTACTACATGATGTGTGTGCTATATATCATTGTTACTATAGTATATGACCTGTGTGCTATATATCATTGTTACTATGTTATATGACATGTGTGCTATATATCATTGTTATTATATCATATGACCTGTGTGCTATATATCATTGTTACTATATCATATGACCTGTGTGCTATATATCATTGTTACTATATGACCAGTGTGCTATATATCATTGTTACTATATCATATGACCAGTGTGCTATATATCATTGTTACTATATTATATGACCTGTGTGCTATTATACAGTTAAAGTATGGGGTTGAGGGATATAGCAAGTTTCTAGTGTCACGAGACCAGGTCTATTTCCCGAGGCGAAGCAAGGGAAATAGGCATGGTCAAGGGACACCAGAAACTTGCCATATCCCTCAACCCCATACTTTCACCGTTTTATTATACCGATACACACTGGAGAGATAGTTTTAACTAGAAATTATTTGTAAACCATAAGCTGTATAGCTTCACGTCCCATCTACCCTTGATCACAGTAGAGCCAAACATGCTTCCGAGTTCTGTAGCAAGCTCCGCCCACCTCGCGCGTCGCTTCCGAGTTCGGTAGCAAGCTCCGCCCACCTCGTGTGTCGGTTCCGAGTTCGGCAACAAGCTCCGCCCACTTCCCGCCCGATTGGCTCGGCGGAAACACCCGAGTGTAGGTGTGTTTTAGTTCCAAGAATAACACACAGGACTAAAACACAGTCAGGCAAAAGTGCGGATATATTCGATTTAACCAATTACTTTTATATAGAGTAAATAAAGTAGAGGTATAATAAATAGCATTGTTACTATATGACATGTGAGCTGTATATCATTGTTACTATATCATATGAACTGTGTGCTATATATCATTGTTACTATATCATATGACCTGTGTGCGTGCTATAGATCATTGTTACTATAGTATATGACATGTGTGCTATATATCCTTGTTACTATAGTATATGACCTGTGTGCTATATATCATTGTTACTATAGTATATGACCTGTGTGCTATATATCATTGTTATTATATGACCTGTGTGCTATATATCCTTGTTACTATATTATATGACCTGTGTGCTATACATCATAGTTACTCTATTATATGACATGTGTGCTATATATCATTGTTACTTTATCATATGACATGTGTGCTATATATCATTGTTACTATAATATATGACCTGTGTGCTTTATATCATTGTTACTATAGTTTATGACCTGTGTGCTATATATCATTTTTACTATATGACCTGTGTGCTATATATCCTTGTTACTCTATTATATGACATGTGTGCTATATATCATTGTTACTATACGATGTGTGTGCTATATATCATTGTTACTATATGACATGTGAGCTGTATATCATTGTTACTATATGACATGTGTGCTATATATCATTGTTACTATATCATATGACATGTGTGCTATATAGCATTGTTACTATCTTATATGACCAGTGTGCTTTACATAATTGTTACTATATTTTATGACATGTGTGCTATATATCATTGTTACTATATGATGTGTGTGCTATATATCATTGTTACTATATTATATGTTACTATCTTA
Source organism: Mizuhopecten yessoensis (assembly GCF_002113885.1). Taxonomy (NCBI): domain Eukaryota; kingdom Metazoa; phylum Mollusca; class Bivalvia; order Pectinida; family Pectinidae; genus Mizuhopecten; species Mizuhopecten yessoensis. The sequence continues at coordinate 377,822 of NW_018408465.1, forward strand.
TATGACCAGTGTGCTTTACATAATTGTTACTATATTTTATGACATGTGTGCTATATATTATTGTTACTATATCATATGACATGTGTGCTATATATCATTGTTATTATATTATATGACCTGTGTGCTATATATCATTGTTACTATATCATATGAACTGTGTTCTATATAGCATTGTTACCATATTATATGACCTGTGTGCTATACATCATTGTTACTATATTATATGACCTGTGTGCTATATATCATTGTTATTATATTATATGACCAGTGTGCTATATATCATTGTTACTATATTATATGACCTGTGTGTTATATATTATTGTTACTATATTATATGACCTGTGCGCTGTATATCATTGTTACTATATTATATGACCTGTGTGCAATATATCATTGTTACTATATTATATGACCTGTGTGCTATATATCATTGTTACTATATTATATGACCTGTGTGCTATATATCATTGTTACTATATTATATGACCTGTGTGCTATATATCATTAATACTATATTATATGACATGTGTGCTATATTTCATTGTTACTATATCATATGACCTGTGTGCTATATATCATTGTTACTATATGATGTGTGTGCTATATATCCTTGTTACTATATCATATGAACTGTGTGCTATATATCATTGTTACTATATTATATGACCTGTGTGCTATACATCATTGTTACTATAGTATATGACATGTGTGCTATATATCATTGTTACTATATGATCTGTGTGCTATATATCATTGTTACTATATGACCAGTGTGCTATACATAATTCTTACTATATTATATGACATGTGTGCTATATATCATTGTTACTATATTATATGACCTGTGTGTTATATATTATTGTTACTATATTATATGACCTGTGCGCTATATATCATTGTTACTATATCATATGAACTGTGTTCTATATAGCATTGTTACCATATGACCTGTGTGCTATACATCATTGTTACTCTATTATATGACATGTGTGCTATATATCATTGTTACTATGTGATCTGTGTGTTATATATCATTGTTACCATATTATATGACATGTGTGCTATATATTATTGTTACTATATCATATGACATGTGTGCTATATAACATTGTTACTATATTATATGACCTGTGTGCTATATATCATTGTTACTATAGCACACAGGTCATATAATAGAGTAACAATGATATATAGCACTCTGGTCATATAATATAATAACAATGATATATAGCACACATATATAGAACACAGTTCATATGATATAGTAAAAATGATATATAGCACACATGTCACACACAGGTCATATAATATAGAAACAATGATATATAGCACACACACATCATTGTTACTATAGTATATGACCTGTGTGCTATATAGCATTGTTACCATATGACCTGTGTGCTATATATTTTTGTAACTGTATCATATGACAGGTGTGCATATCATTGTTTCTATATTATATGACCTGTGTGTTATATATTATTGTTACTATATCATATGACCTGTGCGCTATATATCATTGTTACTATATAATGACCTGTGTGCTCTATATATCATTGTTACTATACCATATGACCTGTGTGCTATACATCATTGTTACTATAGTATATGACCTGTGTGCTATATAGAATTGTTACCATATTATATGACCTGTGAGCTATACATCATTGTTACTCTATTATATGACCGGTGTGCTTTATATCATTGTTACTATATGACATGTATGCTATATATCCCCTTGTTACTATATTATATGACATGTGTGCTATATTATATGACCTGTGTGCGTGCTATAGATCATTGTTACTATAGTATATGACCTGTGTGCTATATAGTATTGTTACCATATTATTATATTTTATGACATGTGTGCTATATTTGTTACCATATTATATGACCTGTATGACCTGTGTGCTATATATAGTTGTTACTATATTATATGACCTTACTATATGACATGTGAGCTGTATATCATTGTTACTATATGACCTGTGTGCTATATAGCATTGTTACTATATGACTTTTGTGCTATATATCATTGTTACTCTATTATATGACCTGTGTGCTTTATATCATTGTTACTATATGATATATAGCACACACATCATGTAGTAACAATGAAATATAGCACACATGTCATATAATATGGTAACAATTCTATATAGCACACAGGTCATATAGTAAAAATGATATATAGTGACGTAACAATCAATACCTGCTCCCAAGAGAAGATATCTCTGCAATACGCAAAGACGGAATAGCCTTGATAAATCAATTTCTGCTAGGAGAATCAAGACCATACTATAGTATATGACCTGTGTGCTATATAGCATTGTTACCATATGCCCTGTGTGCTATACATCATTGTTACTATAGTATATGACATGTGTGCTATATTTGTTACCATATTATATGACCTGTATGACCTGTGTGCTATATATATCATTGTTACTATATAATGACCTGTGTGCTCTATATATCATTGTTACTATATCATATGACCTGTGTGCTATATAGTATTGTTACCATATTATATGACCTGTGTGCTATATAGCATTGTTACTATATGACTATATGACCTGTGTGCTATATAGTATTGTTACCATATTATTATATTTTATGACATGTGTGCTATATTTGTTACCATATTATATGACCTGTATGACCTGTGTGCTATATATAGTTGTTACTATATTATATGACCTGTGTGCATATGACCTGTGTGCTATATATCATTGTTACTATATTATATTACCTGTGTGCGATATAGCATTGTTACTATATGACATGTGTGCTATATATCATTGTTACTCTATTATATGACATGTGTGCTATATATCATTGTTACTATATTATATGACCTGTGTGCTATATAGCATTGTTACTATATGACATGTGTGCAATATATCATTGTTACTATATTATATGACATGTGTGCTATATTTCATTGTTACTACATGATGTGTGTGCTATATATCATTGTTACTATATTATATGACCTGTGTGCTATACATCATTGTTACTATAGTATATGACCTGTGTGCTATACATCATTGTTACTATATTACATGACCTGTGTGCTATATAGAATTGTTACTATATGACATGTGTGCTATATTTCATTGTTACTACCTGATGTGTGTGCTATATATAATTGTTACTCTATTATATGACATGTGTGCTATATTTCATTGTTACTACCTGATGTGTGTGCTATATATAATTGTTACTATATTATATGACCTGTGTGCTATATATCATTGTTACTCTATTATATGACCAGTGTGCTATATATCATTGTTACTATATGATGTGTGTGCTATATATCATTGTTACTATATTATATGACCTGTGTACTATATAGTATTGTTACTTTATGACATGTGTGCTATATATCCTTGTTACTATATTATATGACATGTGTACTATATATCATTGTTACTATATTATATGATGTGTGTGCTATATATCATTGTTACTATATTATATGACCTGTGTGCTATATAGCATTGTTACTATATGACATATGTGCTATATATCCTTGTTACGATATTATATGACCAGTGTGCTATATATCATTGTTACTATATAATGACCTGTGTGCTATATATCATTGTTACTATATTATATGACTTGTGTGCTATATATCATTGTTACTATATAATGACCTGTGTGCTATATATCATTGTTACTATATTATATGACCTGTGTGCTATATATCATTGTTACTATATTTTATGACATGTGTGCTATATATCATTGTAACTATATTATATGCCCTGTGTGTTATATACAGTATCATTGTTACTAAATTATATGACCTGTGTGCTATATATTTTTGTAACTGTATCATATGACAGGTGTGCATATCATTATTACTATATCATATGACCTGTTTGCTATATATCCTTGTTACTATATTATATGACCCGTGTACTATATATCCTTGTTACTATAGTATATGACCTGTGTGCTTTATATCATTGTTACTATATTTTATGACATGTGTGCTATATATCATTGTTACTATAGTATATGACCTGTGTGCTATATATAGTTGTTACTATATCATATGACCTGTGTGCTATATATCATTGTTACTATATTATATGACCTGTGTGCTATATATCATTGTTACTATATTATATGACATGTGTGCATATCATTGTTACTATATTATATGACCTGTGTGCTAAATACCATTGTTACTATATTATATGACCTGTGTGCTATATATCAATGTTACTATATCATATGACATGTGTGCTATATATCATTGTTACTATATCATATGACCTGTGTGCTATATATCATTGTTACTATTTCATATGACATGTGTGCTATATATCATTGTTACTATATTATATGACCTGTATGCTATATAAATGTAAGATACTTCTACTTTATTCAATCCGTTTAAAAGTTTAAAATGACTATGTATCGAGGTTTGCCAAAACTTTTCTATCTGGGAATTTCACCCTTCTTCATCTGTGTTTAATCGGAAATCGAAATCGCTGCAGACTAATTAACTATGCAGTTTCTAGCGATGCAGCCTTACTCCCTCTGCAGGTTTCGATATAGACTGGCCACCAGCCCCTAAGTTTTTATGAAGAATTTCTCGACTGCATTTTACTACTAGCTTATCTCCCCCTAGTTTAGAACTTAGGATCAGACATCCAAGTGATCAAAATTATTAGAGTTAGTTTTTTCTTAATTATTTAATATTCTAGAGACGGTGGCCAGTCTAGTTTCGATAGAGTAACGGAAATTACCGATCCAGAGTGGGGGATGGTCGAGGGGGGTGGGTGAAGATTGTACTGTAACTGTTATATAATTTGAATGTTATATAAATGTATATACTTTTATCATATAATTTAACAACTATACGATTTGTGTGTTCTATAATTAAACTTTTGTTATTCTTACGGATCCCCGTACCACTACCAGAAACTCTATCTATGCATTGGACATGACTATAGCCTTGATAAATCAATTTCTGCTAAGAGAATCAAGACCATGTCGGCCTTATATAAAAACTAATAAAGGTGAATTAAGCAGAATATAATCAACAAAAGTGTTTGGAGTTTTAGAGAAGTCAGCTTGGCACCGTGGAGACCAGGATTCGAACCCAGAACTCAATTATTTTGCTGTCGCTCTAACTGACTGAGCTACCTGGTCAACGCAGTTACATGTATATCTAAAACGAAAGTAAGAGGAAAACCTCGTATCATTGGACTTGTTTTGTAGATGTATTATTCCAGAAATTCGAGAGGTAACCATTTTCTTAAACTATCACCATCGCATTACTCCACCAAATGCAGATGGTGCTCACAAGCCGTGAATGTTACGGCCCAATGTTTGATAAATATATAATTAGCATTATGATGACGTCATAATTGCTACATTATATACCACTGACCTCATTCGGTGTGTAGCTGATCTATTCATTATACAAGCATTCACAACATATAATTAAGGAGATTTGAATTAAATGAGAAATTTTAATTTTAACTTAAATTTCTATGAGATATTTCAGAAACGGTTAACAGTAGTACTGAAGTGCCGAACGGAAGCAGTTTTATGCTTAAGCAGCAACCCTCCTTCCCACCATCAATCCATTTCGTAATCAAAGACAATCGATCTCAGCCTCCCACACTCACCCACCAACACTCTTAACAGAGGGACGCGTAAACAGTGTCTTCTACACGCGACTATCCTGTTCACGTGCACATGCTCGTGGCTAGACATAGTTACATTGTACTTACTATGAGTACGAGAAACATAACATACCAACGACACATGGCACTTTTAAAGTAATAGTATCACGTGATACATTGTATTTAGTATCATTTCTATTTCATATTATCACGTGACATTTATAAGTTATTATCACTGGAAACATTCAATATTACCACATGAAACATGTTACTGCATGGTATCACAGGACGCATTTTACTCCCTATTNACCCCAAAAAAGTATTTTTGATCTTACCACGTGATTCTAATTTGACCAATGAAAATTGTACACACATTCACTGTACCTGCTGGCCATGGAGAATGATACTTTTTACTTACCGTTTCATTTATTAGATCCACCCGGTAACGGAAACACGCTTGTGGTGACGCACTGCACTATACGATGACGACAGGGTAGACGCACGTGCAAAATGGCATGTACGCACTGATACTGTGGGAGAATATGCAATCACGAAGTCTATTTTTGTAGACTGAGAGTGCTTTCTAGTAAAGTGATTTGACATTTAAATTCACCTTCTTTATATAAAGATTGATTAATCATATCCGGGTGACTTTAAATTCAACAAAACATAGTTTTGTATGTTTGTTCCTTTCTTTTTCCATTTAATTTCTTTTTTAAAAGTTCTGTCCATTTACTCTAAAGCGCCTCATGCATGAAATTAAAATGTTCACTGGAGCGTCGGAAAATCGTTTATGTTTACGGTTGGGAAAACCTATGTTAAGATATTTCATGAAAAAAAGATTATGAGAATTGAGTTGTAAAAGTCCATTAGACGTCTTGCTGTTGTTGACAGGATAAACTATCTAGGCCGTCAAACCTTCGATAAGTACGTTACAAACCCGTACAATTGTTATAAATCAGACTCAATACAAATGCCGGCTATTCGTGGGAAATATCTTGTCTCAATCATATTTTTTTTAAATTGTTAAGAAATTTCATTTTATTAAACATTTAATTGAATTTATTGAATTTGTTATTCGATGATTAAGACATAAATTCGCACAAAACGTTTCGGGGATTAGAGATTGTACAAAGAACGTGACATAAGTTCTAAATTTTCAGACGTTCCAATTAAATTATATCCGAACAAAAATGTTCAAAGAGGACCTACTAAGATCATTTTATTACTAGATACAAAACTTTTATTTTCCTTTTCTCTCATTGCTATCCGTTCACTACGGGGTATCAAATAATGTATATTTTATACTTGCATTTGTCAAAATCAATTATTTTTTTAACTCTACATAAGTTTAAATAATAATTAGGAAGAAGACATTGACGGTCCGGAACTAAGTTCCCGCTGTGCGGTTTGTTATATTCACAGGAAGTGGGAGGCGACCCAAGCGAAATTTTAATAAATTACATTATTTGTTAAATGATGATAATTAGATATACAAATTATCTAAACAGTATGTTGACTAATGAAACCATTATTTCAGACATTTGTAATCAGGGAGGGGTCATTATCTGAGACAGTAGTAATCAGGGAGGAGTTATTAATCAGTTTGTGGCTGGTTTATTCAATTTTACACAATACTAGTCTGTCTGCGACTATCATTGGACATTAGGAACGCTAGACGAACCAATTGTATATAATTCATTTTTTGAAGAAAATCTTGTTTTTCTGACGTTAGCTTATACTGTTTTCTGATGTTATCGTTATAATTGAATTGTGTGTGGGGGATGACCACCTGCAGATTTTGTCTATTTGTGCGTTGATGTCCTTGTGGTATTTTAAACTTTGCTGGGTTTTGCCCGGGGAGCATAGATTTTATAAACATTAAAATAATGTACACGTTATGACGAGCAACTTAATGTGATTTTAAGCGTTGTTTTGTCGTGCCAAAATCATACTCATTAAATTAATACAAGTTAAAATTAATATCATTAATGAAGCCCTGAATGGAATTTTATGTAAATTGTCTTATTGAACATAATATGCATAACAAATTAAATAATTTGTTCGTATAAAAATCGAAAGCTGTTGAGCTAATGAAAGCTGGTCAGAATCAAAGAAATATGATATTGAAAATTTCGCGATGCAATTCTGATAGTGTTTGAATGGTTTCCGTAAATAATATGCCTTTTAAAGTCTTTAAATAGAATGTGTTTTCTTGATTAATTGGTTACTTTGGCAAAGCATGGTTAAAAAAATGTTTAATATGTCACTGTTAATTAGTGACTTTGCGTATCCCGTCAAATAGGGTAATAAACGTATGTCCTTAAGCCGCGTGACGCAAAAACACAGGAGGGCAAAAAAAATTGCCCAGAAATTGTTTAGAACAAAATAAGATGAGAAACAGGAGATATATTCTACATCCTTTGAGTCATACATTTTTTTATTCTTTTTCGCTCACTCAGCCATTCGCCAATTTCTTCTTCCATCCGTCCATCCATTCATTCTAGAGCTTAAACTGCAACAAGAATTCTGGTCAGGTTAGGTATTGAAAAAATGGAACTACAACAAGACTTCCGGTCAAGTGAGGTCATGAAAGCTTGAAATGCAATAAAACTTCCGGTCAAGGGAGGTCATTTAAACTGGAAATGCAACAAGCCTTCCGGTCAAGTGAGGTCATGAAAGCTTGAAATGCAATAAAACTTCCGGTCAAGGGAGGTCATTTAAACTGGAAATGCAACAAGCCTTCCGGTCAAGTGAGGTCATGAAAGCTTGAAATGCAATAAAACTTCCGGTCAATGGAGGTCATTTAAACTGGAAATGCAACAAGCCTTCCGGTCAAGTGAGGTCATGAAAGCTTGAAATGCAATAAAACTTCCGGTCAAGGGAGGTCATTTAAACTGGAAATGCAACAAGCCTTCCGGTCAAGTGAGGTCATGAAAGCTTGAAATGCAATAAAACTTCCGGTCAATGGAGGTTATTTAAACTGGAAATGCAACAAGCCTTCCGGTCAAGTGAGGTCATGAAAGCTTGAAATACAAAAATACTTCTGGTCAAGGGAGGTAATTAAAACTGGAAATGCAACAAGACTTTGGTCAAGTGAGGTTATGAAAACTAACACACATCTTCTAGTCAAGTGAAGTCATTCATGAAGGCCACAACACAGCTACCGGTCAATTGAGGTCATGCAAACCGCAGTAAGGATATAACGTTTAAGTAAGGGTAAAAAATCAACTCGGAGTCCAGCGAAGCATAAGACCCATGTTAACAAATTCACCCCTAAAGTCACATTTGAACTTTACCAAATCAAAGATTGGACAAGTTCAGTTTAAAAATGTAGGGGTGAATGAGTTTAAGGAGTGTATTGATAAACGGAAATAGGAAAATTCACTCCTTTTTACATAAATTTCCATTTAAAATCCTTCTATTCTGACAACCTTTATTTTTTTTGTGGCAGAATTTTTTCTTTACTTCAAAGCAATATAACGATAAAATTTGAAAAAATTCTACTGAGAAATGGTGACACAATCCTATTACCTTAAGTTTGGACGTTTGTCGATAACCTTCCTATATTTTATCTGCTTGTGTGGATCACGCCCCTCATACCTATATCCGCCTCCTAAACGGAAAACAAATCAACACTATGATGTTTAACGAACACAAAACATCCAATCAAATCACTCCAATATTGTTAAAAAGATAGACGCAATTGCAGTCATGTATACCATTTTGTTGTTTGGCTCCGGAACATGACTGTGCCGAAATGTCCACCAATCCGTGAACCGCACCGCAATCATTACGGGCCGTGACGTGGTTTATTATAATTTCAAAATATGTAGTCTCATAACCAGGCGCGGGTAGGATAATCAGGGGAGGGGTTGTTATGTTGACAATTAACATTTATATAATACACTTGTTTGTATGGCAGCATTGAAGATATAGTGACAGCGCAGACAATAAAATTGTAAATTTTCGAGGCAAATCCACCCCTTTATCGTGACACTAACCGCAAGTCATTACGTAACACAAAACGTAATTTCTATAAATATTTATACATGCTTTATCTACATGCATTTATCAGTTCACATGTACTTGTGCCCAAATCTAAGTTTTAAATAACTAATAAAGATCAGTTTATCTTCAAGATAAGGCTTTATTATTTTCACAACAATTGAGAAACATTTTTAAATTTACATTAGTCACTACTGTTGCGCCAAGGGATAAACATGTATATGTATATACACATTTATTCTGTTTGATAACGATTGTGAGTTTTACAGGTAATATATTTAATTTTGCAAATCATATATGATCTTTTAATGATCTTTTAAGTATTTTAGCGCAAAAAGAATATATAAGTAAAATACGAATTATATTTGTCTAGTGGGTATATTGTATAGTGTTTTTGAATATCATCTCTAATTTGAGTATTTCTACTTGTATAATAGTTTAGACATAGTCCCTCATAACTCTTTTGGAGTGTCTTCTAGCAAATATTTTTAACGTATTTTGTTTTATGGCATTGTATAACATGTGTCAATTGTTGGAAGGTGCGACTCTTAATAAACTATATGTATCTGTATATGGAATGAAACCAGAATACGATAAGAAAGCCCACGTGGTTGGACAATGCAAGTATCCCCATACCTTTTCGCATTCAACCCCGGCCGTCTCGGTAAAAAGACAGCGCGATGACTACTGCGCCACCCGACCACTTCCTTAATAGTATTACCCTAAACCCCTTCAGAAAATGTATACGTCTCTTGTGCCAGCCTCATTTTTCTTCTTGAACTTAAAAAGAAGTCATTTAAACATTTAAACATACATGTATGTATTTGACCCCATGTGACCTTGAATAAAGGTCGAGGTGTTTTATTTTAACACATTCGATAGTCCTCTTAGTCTATCCATCAATGAACTGGTCAATTCATTTAAAGATTCTGACACATTTTACTCCATAACCGTAAATGAAGGTTGTGGTTATTTATTGATCTTTAATAGTCCTCCCTTCCAGCCCTCCATCAAAGGTAAGTAACGGTAAAATACTATATGTAGCCATGTCTTTCAAGAAAATGATTGAATAATACAAATTTGACATGTGACCTTGAAAGAAAGTAATTTTAACCAAGATTGTAATTCCATGATTCCAACCACCTACTGGTCAAGTATCGTAAATCGTGACCCTGGGTCTTCTAGAACTTAAAATATAGTTATTTAACGATTAAAATATATTATAACCCTGTGATCTTGAATAAAGGCCAAGGTAAGTATTTGAGCAAATTTGTGAACCCTCTATCCCTGCTACCTACTAGTCAAATATATCATGGCCCTGGGTTTTGTGTAGATTTAGAAGAAGTCGTTTAAAAATTTACAAGCATATTGCCCGAAAGATAACTTTCACTCGGACTTAATCCTTCGTGTAATATATCCATACGCGTAGTGCACTCATGCAATCTGTGACATCAGATGAACCAATATATGTAGCATTGCCTATATGTTATTTGGTATGCTTTAGACTTGATAGTTATAAAAGTTGTTTGGTATGCTTTTAAGAAATAATTATTATAGATCGTTTTGCATGGTTTAACTACTAAAATATAAATCCTTTATCAAACAAAATGGAATTTAAACCAATCGGATCCATATAATATTTCTCCAACAACAACTATAGGTTTCCTCACTCCCTACTCTCTCGATAAACCTGCTAGAAGTTGGTAAACATACCAATTAACATTTATAGTGGGTAACACCCTGAACGTGATTTCATTGGTCAATCTTCTAATTGTGACGTCAAGTTAAATGCCTTGTGGCGTCATCTAATTCTTCCATAATATGTGAACGTTGTGGGATAAACGGGTCCCCAAACTCGGGGTGGCTGGTTATAATGTTTATGTAACTGTCGTTAGTTCGAGAGTAATATAAACAAAATAGATAACCACCACTCTTTGGGGAACCTCTATATAACATTCTCTATCTAAGTATCTGTCTACAAATGAAAGTAAACTGTACATATCTCCAATGTCCATATATTTACTACAAGCATTTGAGTTCTAGTAAAAGCATTAGCATACAAGTACAAAACCGGAACCGGAAGTCAATGTATGTAACATAATGCCAACAGAAAAGCAACAATTAAGTTAAAGTAAAATTAAGATATATGCTAGTAGCTATAACTAGCATATATATTCATTTTACTTTAACACAAGGACAAAACCGGAACCGGAAGTCAATTCACACAACATGTTGGGATCTTTGATTGAAGTTAAACAAGGCAAACTCCAACAACCAACTAAACATTTTCTGGGTTAAGCAGGAATTTCTCAATCTCGAGGGGAATGCCGGTGAATTTATCAGAAACTGTTATGAGGCATTAAAATGGTGACGGGGCTTAAATGGCATACCTAAAAACATTCCTAGCACCTCAGAGAAATAAGTTATACAATAACATCATTACAACATTGGAAAAAATTAAATACAGAATAACATTAATTAGATCGTTAGAAGAATATATAGCTGTGGAGGAATTACATTTAGAATCTAGGATGGAATTGCATACACAAATGTTACTGCCTTTGAGGAATTTATCTACAGTGTAACATTAATAACATCATTTGAAGAGTTTTCGTCTAGTATACCATCCATGAGACGTTTTTATTGATAATATTCATCATGGAAGAAATGATAAACCAAATAATATTCACTTGAACTTCGGAAGAAATTAGAACTATAGAAGAATTAACTTACAGAATTACTCTCATTTGAGCGATATGAAAATTTACATACAGAATGCAGTTTATTTGAACTCTTGAAGAATTTAAATACAGAAATACTTTCATTGGAGTTATAGAAGAATTTACTTACAGAATAAAGTATATTCGAACTCTAGAAGAATTTACATAGAGAAATACTTTCATTGAAGTTATTGAAGAATTTACTTACAGAATAAAGTATATTCGAACTCTAGAAGAATTTACTTACACAATAAAATATATTCGAACTAAAGAAGAATTTACATACAGAATAAAGTATATTCGAACTCTAGAGGAATTTACTTACAGAATAAAGTATATTCGATCTCTAGAAGAATTTACTTACAGAATAAAGTATATTCGACCTATAGAAGAATTTACATACAGAATAAATTATATACGAACTCAAGAAACATTTACATACAGAATAAAGTATATTTTAACTCTAGGAGATTTTACTTACAGAATAAGATATATTCGAACTATAGAAAAATTTACATACAGAATAAATTATATACGAACTCAAGAAACATTTACATACAGAATAAAGTATATTCGAACTCTAGAGGAATTTACATACAGAATAAAGTATATTCGAACTCTAGAAGAATGCACATTTAGGATAACTTTTTATTCGAGCTGTAGAGGAATTTACATACAGAACATTCATTAGGGTCTTGATAGAATATTCGTACGGGTACAGAAAAACATTCACAAGACATCCTGAATAATTAACATACAGAAAAACGTTGTGCATAGCTTAGTACTAACATACAGAGATAATGACATTCCTTAGAGTTTCGGAAGATTTCCATGGTAAATAACATTTACGAGAGTTTGGTAAAAATCTACAGACAGACTGACATGCCTTTCACTTTTGGAAAAACAATCTATGGTAAGTAACATCCATAAGAGCTATAAAAGAGTTGACAAAATGAATAACTTTTTGTTCGAGCTATAGACACATTTAATGACAGAATAACTTTTTGTTCGTGTTATAGACACATTTAATTACAGAATAACTTTCATTGGAACTATCAAGAGTTGACAAACTGAATAACTTATTGTTCGAGCTATAGACACATTTAATTACAGAATAACTTTTTGTTCGAGCTATAGACACATTTAATTATAGAATAACTTTCATTGAAGCTATAGAAGATTTAATATACAGAATAATTTCCAGTTAAACCCCAGAAGAATTTACAAAGAGAATAACTTGTATTCGAGCTGTAGAAGACTTTATATACAGAATGAATTTCATTTGACATGCAGATACATTTGCATACAGAAAACGCAATAAATTGTATTTGAATTATAGAAGAATTTACATGCGAACTAACTTTTATATAATCTATAGACGAATTTACACAAAGATTAACTTTCATAACAACTACAGAAGAAATTACATACAGAAAACAAAATTATTCGAACTCTAAAAGAATGTCCATTTACGATTACTTTCCTTAAAGATATAGAAGAATTTACATTAACTTTCATAAGAACTATAAACTATAGAAGAATTTATATACGGAATAAACTTTATTCGAACTCTAGAAGAATGTACATTAAGGGTATCTTTTCTTCGAGCTTTAGAGGAATTTCAGGACAAAATGTTTTATATAGGCTTTTGAAGAACTTACAAACAGATTTACTTTTATAAGAATAATGAAGGATTTACATACAGAATAACTTTTATATAAGCTATAGAAAAAATGATTTATATTTAAGATTTACATACACAATAACATAAGACCATAGGAAGTTTTTGTTTTATAGAGTAAGACTTTGAACATTGGAAGAACTTACATACAGAATAGCTTTTATGAGAGACTTTTGAAAAAAAATATTTATGGAATAACATTCATTAGATCTTTTGAAGAAATAGCGTTTAAAATATTATTGTTTTTCTTTTATAAGGAGACTAGTTTTACCTTAAAAAATTGATATAAGTTCACTGTGTGTTCTTCTATGATACAAAAGAAACACAGGTGTAACACAAGCATCGTCTTTATCATTTTTTATAATATATCATATACGTGTGTGAATACGTTTTTTGAATCCTTTAACACATACGCACAATATATCAAAACTTATGTAGGATATTATTAGCCTGTTCTTGTAGGACTGTATTCTAGCAATGCGTTTTGTTAAAATGTTATACCTTCTCCAATAAAAGGTAATACGAATCACTAATTGTTTGATTAAAACATACATCTTGTTTTAAATATTCAANCTCTCTCAAATAGGGCTCCAAAGATTTACCTGCTATTTTCAAAGTGTCAGAGTGTCTATTCTCTAACAGATAGCCCTCAAAGAGTTACCTGTTATTGTCAAAATGACTGTGTGTCTACTCTGTCAAAGAGGGGCCTCGAAGACTAACCTGTTATCTCAAAAAGGACCCTAAAATATTAGAATCGGTGCTCGTTACAGACAGTTTTTCCTGATCGGCACTTAATCAGCGTACAAGTAGAAATGATATAATCGTCTGACTTTCTTTCAAATCCAAAAAAATAGTATTGTATATTATGGAAAGGATTACTCTTCAACTTATATGAAAAGGGTAAAGAAATGTTAAGAGATATATAAATTTAAGATTTTTTTTTAGTGATGTTAAGTGTAGCATTTTATCTGGAACTGTTTTGCAAAGGAGAAGGAGGAAGGTAAGCTTGAAGAGAGGAATTTTCAAAGAGTTGGACTTTCAGGAAACCTGTGTTTATTAATAATCACAGAAGCAAGTGAAAAGATGCAGTCGTCGGAGAATAAATAGTATATAGAGTATATTGTTTTTCAACAAAGCAGTCGATAACTATTTTAATAGTTTAATAGTTACTATTTATTAAGATTACGGTAATAAATAATTAATTTGGAAAGTGTGGAATATCTGTGAACTTTCATTTCAACAAATTTTATTGACAAAGTTGTTACAAGTCAATTGGATGGAATAGCAGGCAAAGCCTATATAAATTCTCTCACATCTGTGAGTTTCATAGTAAAAGTGGGGAGCTTTTCTTCTTCATCAGTAAAATTGCAACCGTTTCTAACAAAACAAAAGGGTACACCTATACCTGCATAATCGTTCACTACGAAAGTAAAAGTGAGTTCAAGAATGGATTTTCTGCGTAGACAAAACATAATGTTATAATGGATTGTATGGGTACCTTCCATTTTTTCTGCCGTTTTACATACTAGGCCTATAGTATGTTTCGGAACACTCCTATTTACCCTAGTAACACCGATGACTCCTCACTTAAGAAATGGCTATATAGCCAAAGAAACATTTACTTTGCCTGGCTTTCTGTATCAACAAAACGCATTTAGATTTGTGTTTATCTAGTGATTATAACATACTTTTGGGCAACAATTGAATTTCCTAGAACGGAATAACCGGACATGTAGATAATAAATACTTTGAATTGCGCCAATGTCTCATTTGATGGAATACAATGTACACCTGAGGCGAACAGAAAGTACAGGTAATCTAAAGTAGGGAAGAGTCAATTGAGTCAATTTTTAATAATATAATATTCAAGAGTTTGAAAGTAAGACAAAGCAACTATGTTTAATAGTCTAGTAAGGTGGCTGAGTATTGTAGAGTTTATTGATTCCAAAAGAAGAGTATTCGTTTGAACGCTGTGTATATAATTGGATAACCATATAAGGTAGGACGGTATTCTTATTGTACAATAACTATTTACAATGTTAAATAGAAAATATTATGGAAAACTCTTTAGGTGTGATATAATTAGATTTTTGAAAAAGTGTAATTTTTAGAATTAACACTAGAACTACATAGAAATGAAGAACCGCTTTAAAAACTAGTGAGGCGAAGCAGAAAGACACACAAAGTCAACCTTTTCACTAAACTATCTCATAACATTACTTAATTTATTGTTATTTTCCTCCTAAACTTTCTTAAACTACAATGGCAGAATTTAGTAAAAACGAGTGTTAATAGAATAAATGGAGAGAAAGAATGTGTAATAATGATGTATTTCCATATTTAAGATAGTTCATGGCGAGTTGACTCTACATCCTTTGTAGAGTTTATCAATCAAATTCCCACACTGCAGAAGCATTATATAGTATGTAATGAAACAGGTTATGAATAATAGAAAAACTGAAAAATTATGTCACAAATGTGAATTCATATATAAAGGAATTGCAGACCATACAACATTATATTGCAAATATATCGAACAATTACATGAGAACAATTACTAAACACTCTCATTACAAATTGTTTCCTCTATTGGTGCGGTTAACTGTGTACTTTGAATGGCTTTCCATATATAAAAACAAAATGTTATAATAGGTCCGTCATTTCTTCGTATTTCTATGAGTATAGATTGGTGTTAAACTGTGGTAGTTTATTACATCAATATATATATCTATGTCAGTAATAGGAGTTTCCTCTGACAAAAGTCAGTACGGAGTCAATTATGATTTGAAATTATTTACAAATCGAAAAAGGTTGTATACAAATGTACACGTACATGCCTAAAAGATGTCGCTGATACTACGATGATAGCAATGCACACATGCGTTAAAGGGGTGATATTCACAAGCGTTTTATATGTACATGTATATATTCATGCCTTTCAATTTCTAATGTTACAATTGATGAATGTAATTCCTTTAAAAGCAATTAAGATGTGCTCTAATTAACAAATATCACAGTTTCTATGAAGTATTCATCACGGGGTGTTATAATATAGAAAAAGAAGAGAGAGAGAGAAGAGACAGTGAGTAAGCAACGCGGACGCAGGTGCGTACACATACTAGTATGCATGGCAGACGGATTTTTACGCATACACACATAAGTATATAATGTCAAAAGAAATTGAAATTGTCTGTGCATATGCAAGTTTAAAATAGCAGGTAAATTATTTCAATATAAACTAGTATAAAATGTCAGAGGAATTATTTGTACATGTACTAGTATATATAATGGCAAAAGAAATTATCTGTACATGTGTTTATTTAAAAAGCAAGTAAATTATTTCAATATATACTAGCATAAATGGTCAGAGGAATTATTTGAACATATATATATATTGGAATAGAACTTGTTTATTTGTGTGTATTTATATATTGTCATATAAATTACTTATACACACACTAGTAAATGTTGACGGAGAATTTGTTTTCCAGTTTACCACTGTAAAGACAGAATTTTTCATAGAGGGATTTATTTAAGTTTATTCATATTTCTCGTATATTTACAAAAACCCATTAAGGTAGTAGTTATATTGATTTCTATTGGGCAGCTCCTACAAAGAAAAGGAGAAACAACAACACCAGAACAAGACTGGCTGCACAAGATGTTGTGCTCAGATTACAGTGGTTGTCACCATTATTTACTTCTGAACATACTAAATTCTCACCCGACAAAAGTTGTATCTATACGATAAAGTCTTTTTACATGTTATCTGTATATAGTTCTATTTTATCACATATTACCACACAACGATAAAGATATTAGGTTTTGATAGTGCAGTTATCAACCATACATCACATGTGTTTCTGATGAAAATAGGTCTGCCATTGTTGCAAAAATAAAAACAACCTAAAGATATCGAAAAATATAAGGTAATATTAAATCCTTGACAATTTCCATTTGAAAGGGAACGAAAAGTTACAAGGAACAGCTTTAAGTAGGATGTGTCTAAATATAAACTTTACTTGATTTCTTTTCTTTTGCTTACAGTATAATATAATGCAAAACATTATTGTTGAAATAGGGTTTGGAAACAAGTTTTAATCTTATATTAATCCATCTCCAGTCGAGGAAATACATACGAGATTTAAGGATCACATGATATATGACTATATAATATTTGAGGAAGAAATATGCAGCAATGTGCTGTGTATAGGAGTGAACAACGGGAAATAGGGAGGGTAGGATGGGAACGTGTAGGGAAAGAGAGTTACTCAGATGCACAAAATGTGTTAAATAATGGAAAATAACTAAGTATAGAGAGGAGGCCACAGAAAACGACAGGTATACATGTGAAAAATCAAAAAAATCATTAAAATCTTTATGAGCTGATAATAGAATTTTCAGTACAGGAGAAAATTCGTGCATTTTCATCATTTGACAACTAACTCATCATCAACAAACAGCAGTAATTCAGTCGAAATTGTTGGACTATCAACAAGATTTCTACGATACATGTAAAATTTCAGGGAACTGATCAAAATAAGCTAAATGGTTCATTACCCTGTTGCAAGACAGGATAAATTCACTTGTGTATGTGATATTCCCCTTGTTTGTTCATGCAGGGTTAAACTTAGGTTTAACTTGGTTAATTTCAATGTATGAAGTCAGCAAACCTAGTTAAATCTGTTATAGACAGCTTCTGTGATAACCAGTCAAGCGGCAACACTCCATACAAATAAACCTGTTTATACTTGTGTGGAGAGGGAAGATGTCAAATGTTTTCTTTTTTTTCTTTTATGAAATATAAATTATAAAGACGGTCGCAATAAATCCAGTTGCAATTATTCGTAAATAAACTGCGCCCTTGAATAGCAATTGTATTTATTTATCCATCGTCGTTGCTCTTACGTGGAATTATTCAAATTCTAGCCATGTTTCCGACTCGAGTGCGTTCATCAGCAATATTACACATCAATGGTGTATACACATTAGAAAATAAAACATAAGTTATTAAAAGGGTATTAGGAGTAGATTGTACGTTTTCTAAAATATTACAATTTGTACAAACCCAGTTTATGAATATTATTTCAAAATAATGACATGTTTATAGTATGAAAACTATTATATTTATTTTACGAAAAGTATAAAATCCGAAGCCTATGGCGTGCCAAATGTTGCATTATTCAATTATTTTATATTAAGGTTCGAAAATTTTATAATTGTATTCAATAATTGTGAATATATGTGCAATATTTCATATTTGTATTCAAAATTGTAGACATATGTTCAATAACAAATATGAATATTGAAACGTATGACACGCCATAAAGACTTTAATTGTGATGATGTATGCAGAGGTTTCGGTAATGAGAATGACAGCGAGCAAAGTGAATTCAATACAGCGTCAATATGGATATCATGTTGCCATTTACCAGAGAACGTCAAGAGTGCACGTGCGGAACAGGTAAGTAACGTTTATACGTACCTGGACCACGTGGTTCAGTGGCTGCTGATGACAACGCTCTGTAAGCTGGCGTCAATGGCTCCGTGAGGATTTACTGGTTTTCGGGTCAGTAGAGGTCCCCGATCATAACGGCAAAATGGGACACGCTTCAGTGGTCAGCTACACGCTCATAGTGCCATAAAATCATATTGTAAATGATACACAGGTAGTTCCTTTCTTAAGGTGACGCAATTACGGTTTGAATTCAAATCCAGTATAAAGGTCTAGCTGTGAAGCCTCACAGACAGCCTTACAGGGGGGAGATACACAAAAATGCCACTCAATTCCGATAGGCAACTCGCCTTTCATCTCATCTACGGAAAATAAGAATAAACTAAATTCACCATTTGTATGAAAAGATACCATTATTTTCACTTTTCATTATATTTATTCTACAGGTTTTGTCACAAGAAATAACAACGATCGCGGAGTATGTGGAGCGACGGATCTCTCGCTAGGCCTGGTATACAGTCGAAGATATCAACCGTGTGGTTTGGGATAGCGAGGCAGGGCGCCTTTTGTTCACTTAATATTATC
This sequence comes from Mizuhopecten yessoensis, assembly GCF_002113885.1. Taxonomy (NCBI): domain Eukaryota; kingdom Metazoa; phylum Mollusca; class Bivalvia; order Pectinida; family Pectinidae; genus Mizuhopecten; species Mizuhopecten yessoensis. The sequence goes on from NW_018408465.1 coordinate 397,928, forward strand.
AACTTGATTTTTCAGCATAAAATCAGCTTTGTGGAAAAATGAATAAACTTTCGCTTGTGGATTTTTAATCCGGCATCACAATGGCGGTGTTGAGTGCGTTGCCACTGGTTTGTTTGTGAGAGAACGGACAAGGTTGGGGAGTTGTAGAGGGAGGGGGGAGGGAAGAGGGGAGGGGGCACTCTCTCATGTGAATGTTATCAACAGACTATAATAATGCAAATCAACATCCTATTGGCAATAATACACACCGTCTGTTCACAAATACCAACAAGGAGAATTTCATCGACCGTTGTCATATGGTAGATGACAGAAACGATGAAAAGGAAGCGAACAGACAATAAAAGTGACGAAAACGAAACGAACTCAATTAACGAAAGGAAAAACTAGTCGTTTTGGCGTCTTGTTTGTTAGGATAAAAGAAGGCGAGTAACAATTAATTCAATTAAAACGCATTTAAATAGGAGCGTTAACAATTGAGGAACGAAAAATTCGTCATCGTCATTTTCATCTACTTCGTCTATTTAGTTTGTGGCACGGAAGCGGTATTATCTAATTGACTTCCGCTTGAGCAACACACCGTGTGACGTCCATCTCGCGACCGACAACAGCCAGCTTTAAACAACTTCTATTACGAGTGTTTCAGTTAATATCACTTATTCAATACGAACAGTTTCAATAAATGTATAAATATATACTCGTGAATGTCAACAACATAGCACCTGTTTAGAACAGGCCCCTGACAATCCGACAAACAGTTTAAACAAACATATATCTTGAAAGACGCCTACGCAGTTATGTTTCGTCACACGTTGAACTAAATGACAGCGCGTTAAAAGTACATTTAAAATTAAAAGCTGCGTATTCATCACGTAAATTGTATTTTATCGAACTCATCAATTTTCATATATTTTACCGATTTCAGCGTCTTCAGATAGAAACATGCCGCGAAAGAATCAGGGCACTGTCTTGCGTAAAGGTCATAATAGGTGAAGTGGAAAGGTCACACTAGGTGAAGGGTAACGGTTAAAACATATGTGAGATAAAAGTTCAGCTGGGGAGCAGGTAAAAGTTATATCAAGTGAGGAATAAGGGTCAGTTGAGGTCAACTTGAGAGAGTAACGGTCATAACTGGTGGAGAATGAAGGCTATACCTGGTCAAGAGTGAAGGGCATACCTGGTCAAGAGTGAAGGGCATACCTGGTCAAGAGTGAAAGGCATACCTGTTCAAGAGTGAAAGGCATACCTGGTCAAGAGTGAAGGGCATACCTGGTCAAGCGTCAAGGTCATATCCTATCAATAATTTGTAAAGATCATACATGGAGAAGAGTAAAGATTTACCTGGTCAATAGTGAAGGTCATACCTGGTCAAGCGTCAAGGTAATATCTGATCAATAATGAAGGTCATACATGGAGAAGAGTAAAGCTGTACCTGGTCAAGACTAAGGCTCATGCAGGGTCAAGTTAAATGTTATATATGGCCAAGAGTGACGGTCATGCCTTGAGAAGATAAAAGATTTACCTAGTCAAGATTGAGGGTCATACAGGGTCAAGTTAAATGTTATACCCGAGTAAAAATGATTCCTTGTCAAAATCACATCTTAAACATGAAAAGTAAATTTCAACTTTAATTTCGTGATGCAGTGTTTATTAATTTGAATTAAGACCAGACAAAATACAAAAAAAAAACAAAAAAAACTGCAGAGATGTTAGCGCGTGAATTTATTATGGCGGATCTTGTTATGTACTTTGGGTCGATTTCTTGTTCGTCAATGTAATCAGTCGAAGTCTTACACACAAAAACCCGTACCTCTTACGTGTCGGAATGGCCTTTATTTTTCACCTATTATCGATTGTTATTTACTTAAATTCAATAAAACGTGTCTAAAGTTGTAGAACACGTGTTTTGTATTCGGAGATAGCATCCCATTAACATGTTACCTGTGTATACCTGTGAGGACCAATACTTTGTCTGGAAAATTATAAACGCTTGAAATGAAGTTTTGTGCTTCAAAAATCAATAACATAGGTTTTTAACTGAACTTTGTTATCGCCTAATTTACATATCGGGACATTTGAAAAAAATGATTAAAAGCATCCAAGTAATGAAACGTGGCGGGATATCTTTTAAAGTATTGAAAAGATCAGAATGCGAAATATCGCTTTAAGTTACAATATACACGAATCGATCTACAATATGTTTTTTGGTGGCTTTTATGGAAGAAAAGTATTTGTAGCTTGTCTGGGGGAGTATTGTCAATGAGATGGGTGAGTTTTGGTACCTGGTACACAGGTAATGTCTAAAACATCAGTCAGGAAATCGCATGTAAAGTTCAGTATTTTTACATTTGTACATTTTAGTAAGATGATTAAATTTACCATAATTTATCGGAAAACCAAACAACCGGCTTTATTGCGTTTTCATCCAAAATTGGAAAAGGTTGGCAGAAAGAACAAATTTATGAAACAATTATATCTTTTTTAATAATCGCTTTTGTTGGCCCGAATGTGAACGCGCGTGGGCTCTTAATATGGCAAGAAACCTGAAAATCAGGACCCCACCCCCCCAAAAAGAATTGGTCAATCGAATTCTTGGTGATGCTGATTGCGTTATGTAGGGTAAAAAAGGTTCGGAAATAATGTGTCAAGTGAAAATCAAATCGAAAGAGAATAGAAACACTCTTACCGAGGTATTTTAATTAATTAGACATCCACGTGCAAAACAAGAACGCCAAAAGTGGAAGAAATCCAACATGTTTCTTAGCGGTACACACTTTCTGGCACCAATGATCCCCTCATCCCCTCATGGTGTATTAACAAGCGAAAGGGGGNNNNGGGGGGGGGGGGGATGTTATAAAGTATCTAGTAATTTTTCAGCTAAAACGATTTTTTTAACAATTTCTATAAAAAGATGACGTCACAAACAGGTTGTGGGCGGAGAATCTACAACAACTGACTACATTGCTGATGGTCTGAATTCTATGTTCTAAGTTATTTCCTCCAGTTAATTTGTAGACAGTAGTTAATGTAAACGTTACCAGTAAATAAAAAGGGAATTTACGAGCAGATATCGTTTTGCGTCCATTTTAGAATTGCTTCATTCGCTTATTCTGTATTCTGCATGGTAATTTCGCATTTTTGAGAGAGAGAGAGAGAGAGAGAGAGAGAGAGAGAGAGAGAGAGAGAGAGAGAGAGAGAGAGAGATACTCAGAATACATCTGTGAGTCGCCGTCAACAACTCATTTTTTTACAAAAAGCCTTGACTGATGACGTTATGTACTGTGTTTATTGATTTATCTACGGTAACCGTAAAATGAAACCCGCTATGTTCCATCCGAAACAATACGTATTTCTCATGAAATCACTTTAGACAGATAATTCTGATAGGGGAGCAAAAGGCTGTTGAAGCAATAACAATATACTCAGATCAACCGTCAATATAACTAACCATTAAAATTCATTTTCCATCCACGCAGAAACGAGGACAGCCAATAGGGCCGGGCGATGCCTATCTCGCGGTGACAAATGGCGCGTGTCGACACAACCCGCTCCCGTCCCTATTACTCCGAATAATGGAAATTGATTTCATATCGCCGTTTGCCTAAAACTGATTTCAGTTATTCGGGATTATTAAACATGATGGATGAAAATCCAATTGTGTGTGATTCTGTCAGCATAAATAGAGAATAGACTCTGAAGTCATTTATTTGCCATCCATGTCCGATTTCTATTGAAGAAGGACTAAATACGGATGTCCTAAACTAAAATATATTATCCTGTTTTCTTGTGAAGTATTGTAGTTTGAAAAGACAACACAAAAAGGGTGTTTCGTTTATAGTTCGCTTTTATATAACATGAAAGTATGTGCCCATACAACTGTTAATGCCGACACACACACACCGCGACAAAGCTCCAGACATATCAATCTATTTTCTACATGAACACATAAATATTTCACAGACAGAAAAATGAATGCTTCATATACCTTACTCAGACCATCAATCAATTCATAACTCATAAAATCCCACAGCGTTCGGGTTTATTCAACAGTTTAATTTCACACAGTTTGGATAAGAAAGTTTTAGCAAGGGTGAAAATATTCGAAATCGGTACATAAAATCAACGGATTCCTAAATCGTTCTCTACAAAAGGCTACTGGAGTGAACAGAGGCTTGAATTTCGGTCGACGAAAAGGAGTTAGATCAGCGTGAAAGTCCCACCCACGGGTCCACCAGAGGCAAAACAATCACAAAGCCACTCACCATTTCTCGGGACTGACAAATGCATTTTAAACAGAGTATGAAATACATTATTTTGGAGGTCTCCATTAAGATGTAGATAAATATTTTTGTGAGAATTAAACCTGTTATTTGTTTGATAACGCCTACTGAACGCTTTACCTCGGCCCACACAGACCTCTGGAGTGTCTTACCAAATAAATCTTATCACAGAAACTGATGGAAAGTCATTACTAAATAAATTTCTTTTTAAATTGATATGTATTAACAAGACAGACGTATGAAAAACTTAAGTAAGAAGACAGCATCGCCTTCTGATGGACAAAAACGGACGGACTTTTTATCTCTCCAACTACAGCCGTTTGGCATATTGATAAATGGACGTTAGTTCTGGCTAAGGGACAGCGGGACGAACGTTATTTCTATAGACAGACGCTATTTCCAATTTGAGGGACGAACGTTTGGACAGGCGTTTTGGCATATTGATAAATGAACGTTAGTTCTGGCTGAGGGACAGAGGGACGAACGTTATTTCTATAGACAAACGCTATTTCCAATTTTGGACAGGCGTTACTTCTGACTGAAGGACGGACGTAATTCTGACTGAACGACAGACGCCATTATTGACTGAAAGACAGACGTTATCATTGACTGAAAGACATGCGATATTTCTGACTGAAGACAAGACGTTATTATTGACTAAAGTACATGCGTTATTTCTTAATGAGGGACAGATTCCATATCTGGCTGTAGGACGATATTTTTTTACTGAAGGACAGACACTATTACTAACTGAAAGACAGACGATATTTCTGACTTGAGGGATGAATAATGGACGATATTTCTGACAGGACGGACGCTATTTTTTACTGAAGAACGGGGTTTTCTGTCTGCAGAACAGACGCTATCTCTGAAGGCAACACATACTTATTCTAAGTAAAGAACAAAATGACAAACATTGACAATCTTTTTTTTTCATTTTTTTCCTGACCCTATATTAGATATAATATTATCTTATGTAGGATATGCTACGTAAAATTTCCTGTAGAATGTTGTAAATAAATAGAGAAAAATACATGTCTTTTTCCATATCACACCCAGTATCAACCCGAGACTACAATATCAGCCCAAGGGCTGATATTGGTCGAGGGTTGATACTGGGTGTGATATGAAAAAAGGCATGTTTTATTCTGTTTATTACATACTTACTAATAAAAGCTACTATCTTATGATCTAATTTTCTTTTGAAATATTGAAAAACGAAACTTGTCCAAAAGAGTTGTGATACGGGTTTTGCGGGCTAATACGGGTTTTTGGGTGTGATAAGGCGGGGGCTGATACGGCTTTTTGGTTGTGATATGGCGAGGGCTGATATGGGTAAGAGCAATTGTGTCGTATCTCATATGCAGAAAAAAACGTATTTCTTAGTAAGTATGTAATAATATGTAATAGATACACAAGAAATGAATTACTGAGGAGATGAAACGCATTAACTGTTTTAATGCGAAAATCTAAGCATACGTGTGAAAGCATGAAAAAAACTAATGGCCTGGCAAAACTAGAGAGATCTCAACTTTTTATCAGGAAGTCATTCAACTTCGCTTGTCAAGCGTATAAAGATAACAAATAAAAAATTATAAATATGAAAAATTGACACATCCGCCCGTGTATACAGCTTTCTTTAGTAATTGTATGATAGAACTATCGCAAATGGGAGGGCTGGTGATCCCATACCTGTTCACGTCCGATCGGGAAATCGAACCCCGGCCGCCTTGGTGAAAGGTGCGGACCTATTTCTAACTGACGGACGGATGGACGTTAAATCTTATTTAGGAGCGGATTTTTTCCTAGTTGGGTGAATGGACGTTATTTCTATCCTAGGGACGGACGTTATTTCTATCCTAGGGACGGACGTTATTTCTGTCCTAGGGGACGGACGTTATTTCTATCCTAGGGACACACGTTATTTCCATCCTAGGGACGGACGTTATTTCTCGTTATTTCTATACTAGGGACGGACTTTATTTCTATCCTAGGGACTGACGTTATTTCTGTCCTAGGGACGGACGTTATTTCTCGTTATTTCTATCCTAGGGACGGACGTTATTTCTATCCTAGGGACGGACGTTATTTCTATCCTAGGGACGGACGTTATTTCTGGCCTAGGGACGGACGTTATTTCTGTCCTAGGGACGGACGCTATTTCTCGTTATTTCTATCCTAGGGACGGACGTTATTTCTATGCTAGGGACGGACGTTATTTCTATGCTAGGGACGGACGTTATTTCTGTCCTAGGGACTGACGTTATTTCTGACCTAGGGACGGACGTTATTTCTGTCCTAGGGACGGACGCTATTTCTCGTTATTTCTATCCTAGGGACGGACGTTATTTCTATGCTAGGGACTGACGTTATTTCTATGCTAGGGACGGACGTTATTTCTATGCTAGGGACGGACGTTATTTCTGTCCTAGGGACGGACGATATTTCTATCCTAGGGACGGACGTTATTTCTGGCCTAGGGACGGACGTTATTTCTAACTAATTAGGGATGGGCGTTATTTCTACGTTTGGGGAAGGGCTTCTTTTCTAACTGATGTTTCTAACTGAAGATGAACTGGGTTATGATAGTCTGAGGAAGGAAAGTTATTTCTTACAATTTGAATGGAGCTCACCAATTTTACTTTCCTATATGTATATCGACGATATGCTGCCTTTATACAGCAATATATTTTTTTACTACGTCGATCGCAGATACAAATCCTGATCTTAAAACAAAGGATTGATGTCTCTTCTCCATCAGACGCTTTCCTTGATCGTAACTTACAACATTACCAACAGCGACGGGCCACTACTGTGCTGTTCGATAACAAGGACGATTTCGATTTTTCCGATCGTTAACTTACCATTTCTTGATAGTAACATCTGTGCTTCCACAATCTACGATATAAACATGTCGCAGTTGATTCGGACTTCGAGAGCATACTCGGGATTTCCATATTTCTGTGAAAGATGTGAGCTGCCGACGGTTTTGTTTTGTTTGTTTGTGTTTTACATCAGATGCGAGGAAGACGGGGAGTACCCGGAGAAAAATCACCAACCTGCGGACAGTACCTGGTGACTACCCAACATAGGCCTCGAACCTTCGACCCAGTGGCGGAGAGCTAGTGTTTGTAGACGGCCAGACGCCTAACCCACTCGGCCATCACTGCCGATAGACATAGTTACATCACAGTGATTGTGGTCCAACGTCTCCTCGTCATCATCATGATCTCGTTAGGAAATAATCTATTTCCTTGTGTGATATGGAGGTCGATATTGTACATTATACCCATTAGTGTGTATTGCTACTTCATTGTAACTACCCCGGTTTTCGTTTTGAGCACGTGGCATTCATGGATTTGACTTAGACGTACATAGTGGGCGTCGTCTATGAAGGCGCTTTCACTTCTGGAACGCCTGGCCTTATTTTCCATATAATTCTACATTTGTTTATATTTAGCCCTAGTTTTGTAACAGCGACGGGCGAATCACGTTTTGTTGACACTTCTGTATTTTCTTGTATTTTTTTCTGAATGAAATACGTTTTCTTTCTTTCTAATTTCTAGAAGGAAAGACGTTATTTTTGAGTTATTACTGATTCACTTACATGTTGTTTGACAGATAACACAGTATTAAACAACACCAAATTTGTAAAGTTATGCAAATATGCAATGGTCATATAAAATGACAAAGTAACAACATCAAGGGAACATAGAAATTACGATGAACATAGTTGTAAATTAAGAAAGAACATTTTGTCATTAAGTTTTGGGCGTAAGAGTTGTTCCATTACTCATCTTTTATAAATTTCTTAAGTTTAAATATGAAAACTCCATTTTTTTTCGGTTTTAACTTTCAACTTTAAGTCAAATAAAACTTAAACATGAAATCTTACTATTATACGGCAGGTTTAATGATTCACATGCAAAAGAGCGTAAGTGTTATGTCAATTAACTGCATTTTTTATCTACAATTTTACAAATTCAGATAAATATAGAAACATGTGAACGAAGTTCAGTCTAAAACAGACCGATCATCTCCTATCAGCTGTCATCAAAGACACACCGCCCCTATCTTATACAAAACCGTACAATGCACAGGACGACAGTCCCCGATACAATCGAAATGGTCTGTTTCAAATCATAACTTATAAAAGCAGCATCACTTTCAAACAGTTTAAAATTACAAGTTCTCATAGAACCACCGACTGGAAACAACTTACCCTTATATCGAAATCAACACTTTTCTATAAACAACTCAAAATAAAAGTACAGTAAGACCTTGCTCAGTTTGAAAGTTATTTTATTATAGTTTTATTACTGACGAACACAAAATTTATGCATCCTTTATGAATGGATGTTTTTCATAATATTATATTTGATTAAAACGCGAATATAGCATTAGTTATCTACACCGATAATGTTTGCGTGCTATAATGCGGTTTTTGCCTACCGACAATTTAATGGCTTATTGATCGTTTTAGCTTACCTGCAAAATTAATGTTTTAATGAGCGTTTTACTTATTTAACGTTTAACCTAAATCGAAAGAGCGTTGCCTTATCCCCAATTTTAAACCTTTATCCCAATTTAATGATAAATATTGAGAGTTATACGTAACATACAATTTAATATTTAATTTTATATTGAGCGTTTTACTGATCCGACAATTCAATGTCATATTGAAAGATTTACCTAACGCACAATTAATTGTCATATTGAACGTTTCATCTAATAAACAGCTTTTTATGTTAACTGCAGAACATTTTTCATACCCTGCAATGTTTTTTTCGGATGTTTTCAATAACAAATGCTTTCATTATATCATTTGTGCATCGTCCTAGCGTCGATCTGCTGTGCTCACATCTTGTTCATCGTTTGTTTGAATTTTGTATATTCTTTAACGTCGCCTGTTAAGCTATGATCATCTTCCATTTGTACATCATATATTATGAAATGTGTATTGTGTATATTGTTTTTGCGTATATCGTATTTAATCTGTCTGAAAAGCGTATTTCTGTGTGTATTGCGTACATCGTATATGGTATATGTGTATTGCGTATATCGTTCGTTCGTACATCGTATATGGTGTATGTGTATTGCGTATATCGTTCGTGCGTACATCGTATGTATATGTATTGTGCATATCGCTCGTGCGTACATACGCGATGAAGAACGGAAGGGATACGTCTGCCAACTAGACCAAGTCAACAGACGAAGATAACTTATGATTCATAATATATTTTTGCATTTTTGATTAATGGTACATCTACAAAACGCAGAATGAATCAAAAAGATGTAAGCGTTTTGTTAAAAGGTTTGTTTACTTAATGATTAATGTCTATTTCTCGCTTGACACAGTTAAAATATTGGTGTAATCGAACCAAAAATAAAAATGTCATGAAAATTCACTGAATGTTGTAAACTCAGCAGATATTATACAGATATGATATTTGACCCTTGTGAAAAAATACTGATATCGGGGAAACAGATAACGATACTGATCTCTTCTTCAACGGCAGTACCGCAAGGTTCCTTATGCCGAAAAAGAACATAACAGTAGGTTTACGCGCCATTAATGTTGTCGTCTGCTTCATACATATTTTACTCATATTTTTTAAAGACTCCTTAAAAAGAACATACCACCCGAGGAACAAGACGTTTTATTTAAAAATCATTTGATCAATGGAATCATATAAATCGCATATTATACTGTTTCAGCACGACTTCTCATGTAGAGCGAAATCCCATCTTTAGAACTCGGGATTTTTTCGGTATTCATTGTTTCAGACTAGACTAATAAAAATACAATAAACTCGTTAATATCTTGCGCGCATTCCTAATCAGGTCACGTGATCTTTTTACCTCGATTAACCTCTGACCTTTTGATGACGTATACAAAGATCGAATGAATTATTTGGTAGATTTTTTAATAATCTATTAAACACAAATTAATAACCATTGTATGGGTGGAGTGTCGAGAACTACAGTATCTGTAGGAGCTGTATTTATTGACATTTAATGTGTTTATTGGCGGGGAATCACAACAAGGCCATCCCGGCTTATCGGCCTCCACTAGACAACGTCCTATCAGCGTTAGACGCCAATTCGATGAAATCTTCAGCATTCTTTTAATTGGTAATCCCTCCCAGTGTTAATTCGCTTGATTGAAAAATTATATCTCTCAACTTCAAACTAGCATGTGACTAAATTATGCCATTTTACAACTTTTTGCTATTTAATTTGTTTAATGAAAAATTTCAAATATTTTATGACATTGTGTAACCGTTGTGACAGAATGAAAGCGTATCCGAACAATGGACTGGTAGAGTGCAGCCGTTCTTGCGTGTTCAGGTACAAATGTATCAGTTGATCGAACAGGTACGCTGCATCCTGTAAGCTCTCCGCTCTACAGCTATACAACAAACCCGCCCAATCAAATCCATTATCATCACGACTACCCATTGTTCCCCAGCAAGACTTTTGGCACCTTCGTATTCTATCAAGTTATTTCATCTTTTTTATGTTTTCAGATTAATCCTGATTATAAATCAAACTTTTCTATGTTGTCGTCAATTTAAATATGGCTCCGGGCTTAAAACGCAACATTAATCTTTAATCTTCAACATATACATAGAATAGACATAATACGAACGTGACAATATCTTATTTTTAAAATATTATCTTGATTGTCACCATCGGTGCAGGTAATTTAAAAAGAAAGATTTTTTCAATTTTCACAGACATGGAACATGTGTGTAGAAAGCCATCTTCACATCAGTTACACTCGCGATAAACCCCCTAAATTACCATGGGATCTGATAAAACGCACGTCTATAGTACGGTCAATTGAACATCATCTCAGAGAGTGTTTGTACCAATAAAATCAAGAATTTAAGGATTTTGAAAGAATAGCTGTGGGTTTTTTTCAATGGCAGATCTTGCGATGAATTGTGAAAATCAAGGAGTTTGTCCCACTATATAAGTTTAGGGATTTCTAAAATTGATATAATCTTACCTTGTTAGCCCTATAAGTTGTTTGAAGTTACGCGAACAATTCTACGAAATTTTGCAAGCAAATTATACACAATTGTACGGAGTTAACTTATACGAATTTTTGTAAAAAAAATGTTCAGAGTTTTGCAGATAAATGTACAAAGGTTTTTAAACAATTAACGGAGTTTTTAAAAACAATTTCACAGATAGAGTGTTTTGTAAATAAATGTACGGAGTTTTTAAACAGTTTCACAGAGTTTGGTGAAATCAGATATATCATCCATTACCTTTGATCGCCTTCTTAACGCTGTAACTCTAATATAAACTATACCCCGATTTCACTGTTAGCCTTTATGTCCTGACATTTTGTTGTTCGGAGACATGCTGACGCATAGGATGAACAAAAATGTTAAAAAAGGAACACTCGCCCATTACCAAGATGGCCGGGGTTCGATTCCCCGATCAGACGTGAAAAGGTATTTGGTTACCTGTCCGAACATGTGGGTTTTCTCCCGGTACTCCGGATTCATCTGCAATATTTTTTAAAGGATCACTGCAGAGATTGTCGTGAAACTGGCATTTATAAAGGATCCTTTGTGCGCTTCCCCCAGCCAACAAGAGTGATTAACATAAACTGAAATAACTTATTTCATAATTGTTGTAAAATTAAAAAAAAAATGTTTTAATATGATATTTTAATCCTGTCATCAGTCGCAAGAAAATGTATCAATTACATGGCATTTAAAGTTTTACAAATGCCAGTTTCACGACAATCTAAGCAGTGATCCTCTAATAACTGTTGCAGAATTACCATCAATATGCGACGAGGAGATATTTATGTATACAAAATCTAACGCGTGTATGATATTAACTAAAGGACAACGTTGAATGAAAATAAAAAACCAGAAACTTGGGTTTTTCAATGCAGTTTTTCCAAAATAAACTTGTTTTGTTTTAGAACTCCGGCTCTGGAACTTTACGGAACATCTGAGCAACCGAAAGACCATTGAAGGAAGCATCCTTAAAATCCCAGACGTTACGCTCACTGCAGAGTACAAAAGGAACGTAACCACTGGAGTTTCGAGGATGAGAAAGAATGAACATTTGAGTAATAAAAAAAAACAGTTAGTAAAAATGAAAATTTACCCGGCGGCGGAACTGGGCTGGGGGAAGGGGGCTACTCGCCGGTGTCAAGGTAGATTAGCTGGCTAAAGTATCCGTCTGAATTAGGAGGTCCCGGGTTCGAATCCCGGATCTGACCTACGCATTTTCCCTTTTCTGTTCCAAAGATATTACATTCTTAACATAATACTACATACTTCAAATGGTATTTGTCAGTTTTCACACTTTCTGTACTTACGTTTGTCTTCCAGCTCTGCAGAATTTTGCATATTTCCCAATACCAGTGTAATGGTCAGATTCGCTGTTTTCTCGTGCATATGTACGTGTACCATACACGTGGGGACGGTTGGGGTTGACCTAGTTAGAACTAACGTGAGCATGAAAAAAATCGATTTCACGGGCAGATGTAAGTGTAGAGGTGGTGACAGGTACTGGTGTCTGTCTATACCCCACTCAAACGTTGCAGTTCTAAGTAAAAACACGCAAACCACAACCTATCACAGTCCCCATGCTATTGTCAAAGCACTTTTTGTGTCTGATCTGCTTGGGGTTGCATTGTTTGTTGTCTAGAGGAATAAGAAGACGAGTTCTATATACGTGTAATAGATAGGGCGGATATAAGACGTGACGAAGAGAATTTGTCCTCTTCCAGACGATATCTGTCGATTTTCTTTGTAAAATAAACAAAAATAAAGGCTGCTGGTTGCTGTAGAGGCTCCCATACTTGCGTTTGTGTTTTCGATAATACCGTTGTTATCGGTTGAGAAGACCGAATGAGAACAAATTCATTTTATGCAGACAGTGTAAGCTTGATCGTCGTGAACCTCCTTTTACGGTTTGTTCTCCTCTCTTTCCTTCTTTGCTTCTAAAGTACATTCATGTTCTTTTCATTTCGTTAAAATTCTGTCATTCGATCTTACTCCTATATCCTGTAAATTCCTTTCCAAAACCATAGGTCTCTCCAGAGACATATAAAGCCAGTNGGGGGGGGGTTGGTTTCCTGAAGCCCAAAAAACCCCTCTGGATCCGCCATTGATATACGTCTCTGGTCTCTCGTTATTCGCCATCATACCTTGTCTGTAGATGGACCATTGTCCGGACAATCCATCACGTAATTTTTATCCGAGTTTTTTGAAACTTGACTGATGTAGTCACCACACTCTCAAGTTGTCCGACAGCACTTTTTTTTGTTTTTTTGTTCCGACATTATTTTATGGGAGTTATGCCCATTCTACTAATTTGTTAGCCAAATCTTGTCCAGACAATTCCTACGGTTTTTATTTGAATTTTATAAAACTCAACAGATACAATCACCGCGCAATCTTTAAGTGTTCACCGTCCATGCTGCCATTTTTTTTAATCTTGATATTTTTATGTAAGTTATGTCCCTTTTATAAAATGTTGAGCCAGATAATTTCCAGACAACTCCTCTTACAATTAAATCCAAATTTTATGAATCTCCACAGATCTAAATACCACATCCTCAAGTTCTGTACCCTTGCATTGTTTTTCTTCATATTTTGATGGGAGTTTTGCCCCTTTACTGAAAACTTTGCTAACTTCTGATTTACATAAATGTACATCTTGTTCAGAATAATTCTAATATCAAGTTTTAACATACTTTAAAGAAGAGCTACTTATTAGAAACGCAGGGAAAACTTCAAATTTAAACTGACTTTATTTTTGGCACTTAAGGATTCCTGTCCCACTGTTGTGTTTTTTTCCATGTGCAGTTATCTCCCCTTAACTTCCGTTTGGATATAGAACAGTAGAACAATTGGTCCAGGACACTTCTGTCGGCCAAGTAACTGAATCGCTTTAAGTGATAGTTCAGCAGTCTGAGTTTTATTTTTATTAACTCATTCACCCCTGAAATTTCATATTGAACTATTCCAACCTTTGAATTGGAAGAGTCCAAGTGTGTCTTCAGGGGTGAATGAGTTAAAGTCAGAACACTGTTTTTGATTGTATTTTGTTTATTTTATAGTCAGCAGTAACAACCCTGTCTTTGGCAGTGGTAAGGGGATCCTTAATGGGTTGAGCAGTGGGAATTAGCCTGTAGTTTACAATTCTAGTTTGTTCTATTCAATCATAGTCTATTAATTAGCCTTGTATGATAGGCACATCTCTGTTCATCAATTTGGTAAAATTTGTCTTCCTAATATACCTGAACAGGTGATATAAAGTTTTTTTTATATCACTATTCATATTTTGTTATTCAAGTTTAAAGAAATCATCAATAAATGGCATCACTGTGTTGATTCAGCTCGCATGATTTTGTTTGAGATTGTAGCTCACATTTTTACAATTAATATGTCCTGGCATTCAACATGTGTGATTTTATTTGAGACTGCCAACTTTCCTGAATGCATTTTATCAAAATTCTTCTTTTTATTTATTTTTTCATTCACAACACAAATATTACTGTAACTGTGAATAAGACTAATAACTAAATTGTCCATTTTTATGAGTTATCAATCATTTTGATATTTCTATGAAAAAGTATACTCATGGAAACTGACAAGCTCACTACAGAAATACAATAAAAAAGAAAAACATTTTTTATTTTATAGTATTCGTTTTTTTATTCAATTTTTAAATTTCTTTTTTTTTCATACAAATTTGTCATCATGCACGTGCACCCAGTGTCATCTACACCATACACAAAATACAGTACAAATATATATATATAGGACTGCAAAACATAATATACTCAAAACATAATCAAAATCAGAAAACAAGATGAGTCCAGCTCATTGTATTTTGACCTTTGACCAATACCCCAAAACACACAGCATGTTGAGGTCTTCAGTTGAAAGGTTTCGAGTGATTGGTCAATTACAACAATGCGTCATGCCCTAAAATCAAGTTACACGTTAAAATATTTTGATTTTTAGCACTAAAGCTAATTCAACTAAACAGTAATTAGGTTAAAAACCAATGCAAAAACCACAAAAATAATTTCAGAGGAAGCAAATATTGGTTCATATCTTATTCAGCAGGAAAGAATATTTGCCTATTTGCCATTCTACTAGTAATTCATTAACTGTATGCCCCATTTCTTAGTGTACTAGAGACTGTATTGTGTACAGAGGAACCTTGATAACAGAGTACAAGAACCTTATATAATGTGGCAGAAAAAACATACTGTATACAGGGGAACCATAGCGATAGTGTACAGTGGAACCTTATAGTGTACTGTACAGGGGAACCATAGTGATAGTGTACAGTGGAACCTTATAGTGTACAGTGGAACCTTATAGTGTACTGTACAGCCTGAAATTTCATATTGAACTACATGGGAACCTTATACTGTACTGTACAGGGAAACCTTATACTGTACTGTACAGGGGAACCTTATACTGTACTGTACAGGGAAACCTTATACTGTACTGGACAGGGGAACCTTACACTGTACTGTACATGGGAACCTTATACTGTACTGTACAGGGGAACCTTATACTGTACTGTACATGGGAACCTTATACTGTACTG
>NW_018408465.1:417414-429832 GCF_002113885.1 Mizuhopecten yessoensis
TGTACTGTACATGGGAACCTTATACTGTACTGTACATGGGAACCTTATACTGTACTGTACATGGGAACCTTATAGTGTACTGTACAGGGAAACCTTATACTGTACTGTACAGGGGAATCTTATACTGTACTGTACAGGGGAACCTTATACTGTACAGAGAACCTTATACTGTACAGGGGAACCTTATACTGTACTGTACATGGGAACCTTATAGTTTACTGTACAGGGAAACCTTATAGTGTACTGTACAGGGGAACCTTATACTGTACTGTACAGGGGAACCTTTTATTGTATTGGGTCGACTCATATAGGGTACAGGGAACTTTTTAGTGTACTGGCCGGGCATATAGTGTACAGGGTAGAGGTACAATGGAACCCTCGTAACTGGGAAACACTTAGTATACATTGACTCCTTATAATACAGGGGAACCATACAGAGAAGTGTAACCATATAGGAAACGTATGTAGTGTAACCATATAGTGTACAATAAAACCATGGAGAGTACATGGGAACCTTTATTATATAGGGTAGACAGTGTGTGGGACCCCGTATTAATAAGGTTATGGATCAGCCCTTTTTCATGACTAATAACATTGTCATTTGATAATGGTTTCATATTGGACAAGTTTGTGTCAACAAGAAAACGCTTCCGGGAATATTCTGTGACAATCTATGCCAGACTTATATTTGTTTCTTAAAAAACCTGTTATCACTAAATATGATCATTCAATAATGTTGTAACAATCTACAATTCTGTCTTTTCAGAGAATCATTACAACTGAATAAATTTGCAGTTGTGAATTGGAGGCGCCTTTGATGTACATACGAAAATGTCGCATAACAAAGATTGGAAGACTGATGAGTGACGGGAATGTCGGTACTACCCTCTACAACATCAGATACGCAGCGAATTACAGGCGTATGTACTAGAATGGGTCGCGGGTGAGCGACTCGACTGTCTGTACCACAGAAATACCTCCACACAATGTCGACATGCTAATCCAAAAACACTGTAATACATTAAGAGGAATCACTTCGACTGATATCTATATTAGGTGTAACCCTTATCAGCAGGCGTCATCCTCCAAACAAATATTCATACCCATTAGCACGGGGGAAAGCAATAACTATCAATCTAATATCCTGGTATATGTGTCCGTGTACACAAAGTAACAAGACAATATTTGTTAATTTAAAATAACAAAGGTTTCAATGGAAAAATTCCCCAGCGGTATGTAATAGAAGCCTGCTATTCTCTTCTATAGAATCAGTGTAAAACAGACACTTTGTAATGTGACACCTGTATATACTGACATCTAAACCTGTCTATATCAAACAACTGTCTATATTGTAACTCTTAAGGAAATCCCACCATGTGTATATACCAACTTGAACTAAAATGGCTACCTGTTAGTAGTAGAACATCTCAACGTCGTCCAATTTGAGTAAAACTTTTCCATCAGGACATTTTAACTATTGACATCAAAACCTGTATACTGTATAAGCCTTTAAATTTGTGCAGTGTTATTTTTCAGATTGTTGTCAGAGATTAATATTTTTGCATTGTAAAATTCCTTGGGAACAGGTTTGTCCGTCATGTCTGTTAATTTCTTGCACTATCATGTGACTGTCACATAACATGTCTACAAAATAAGCCGATTTATCAAGTATGAACTGGTCAAGAGAAAGAAGTCTTCAGGCCTCTGGTTCACAATCAGTGTCTAATGGGCAAAGCAACAATGCTCCGATATTTTGAACCGCAGCTCTTTTGTTTTACTCTTAAACTAGATCTTAAAACCATGCCTAGAGCTGTTTTTTTTTGCTGCATTTTTGAATCCGCAGTTATGTGAAAATGTCAATGCCGCAAAAATGATCAGGTATACACTATGTAGTTGATAGCAGAACCTGTAAATTATAGATTACATGCTGAGCACCTATCTTGTATACAGAAGTAACATGTTGGTTTAATTGTTTCTACAAACGAAATGGCAAAAGTTAATTCCCTCTAAAATAACACATAGTACACGGAACAAAGCCGTACCACTATAAACCCTGGGTAGTCACTTGTGAAGATAAAGCCCAGATGCATACTGTCATGGAGTACTATGTACTTTTAAATCTTTTAAACCCTAGCCAGGTGGTCGTTTTAATCATATAAATTTAATAAATACAAAATTTATAAAAGTTGACTTTTAAATCAAATTTACCTTGAGGTATTCAACATATATCCTGTACAAATTCGCAGCAATTGTTGTTTAACGTCAGTACTTGCCGTATGAATGATTGATG
Organism: Mizuhopecten yessoensis; assembly: GCF_002113885.1. Lineage (NCBI taxonomy): Eukaryota > Metazoa > Mollusca > Bivalvia > Pectinida > Pectinidae > Mizuhopecten > Mizuhopecten yessoensis. The sequence continues at coordinate 419,705 of NW_018408465.1, forward strand.
GGTGTCTAATTACCACTACCCGAGTCTTCAGACCCGTAAAGTGGCCGTATCAATAAACTAGCAGCCTTTTGTTTTATAGTAGCCCTATTCTGATGTTGATGTACAACGCGTCCGTAGGGTCCCGTCCCGTCACGGCAGCTGGACGCTGATTACAGCTATATTGTCTTTTTACGCAGGGATCTGATTTGTTTCTTCGTTAATAAATTACCAGATTTCGAGAAAGTGCTGATGATGGTTTGATAAAACTGTCTGTATGACCAGCGGGGTCAGACATTTGGGTAGCTTTTATGAAACAATTCCTCCATTATAAATGAAGTGTTACGCTACAAACAGTGTATTGTAATCACAGCCCTTCCGTGTTGTCCCCGGGGACAGTGTTTCAGTGATGTTCCACCTTCACTGTCCAAAGAAACATGGCCACATATGTCTCGGACTACGTGTCTCACCTGTGTTCTCCTGTCGGAAATTCCAAAGCAATACATGTGGAAATTGCATACCATAACAAATGGCATGTGGAAATCGGCCCTATACTATTGGATGGAGAAATCCCATACCATTGCATGTGGAAATCCTATTCCAATTCAAGTCGAAATCCGATAATATTACAAACTGAAATCCCATACAATTACAGTGGAAATTCACACACTAATATTATACATTAAGAAATCCTATTCCAATTCAAGGTAGAGAAATCTTATTCTATGACATGTAGAAAACTCGTACCATTAGATTAAGAAATCCCATACCAATAATATGGGAATCCTATACATGTATAATGACATGTGGAAATACTACATACCAATACATTAAGAAATCGTATTAACATTTCAGGGAGAAATCCTATAACATCAGGTATGGAAAAATTCTCAACCCAATCCATATGTGGATAAAATCAGGACAAATTTCAAACAAATCCCACTGTTTTCCTGGGTGGTTCAGTCTATGGCATACCCGTACTTACCCCAACACCCCCACCCAGAGTTGGGATATTGATTTCATTAGTAAGCCATTGGCCAGCACACAATAATAACCTGATGTTCGAAATTAAAAATTTCTCCGAGGAAATAAAAATCTACGAGATTATCCTACGAAATTAAAATCTGGTTTTCTAATAAGTTTGAAATGAAAATACATTCCCCTGTGCAATAATAGCAGTCCCAATGCCGTGCCTTTGTATGTCCGTCTGTCCTTACTCATCAATATGCGTACATGTTCTGTATCCAAAAACAGGGCTTACTCTTAAAAATGTACATGGGGAGCGGCATCTAATGAACAATAAAACGTTTTTATGGAAAATCATACATAATTCATTCGAATTTTTTGTTCCAAGACTTTGATAAATTAGCTAGATATTTGTCATTAAATTTGTTTTCAATAGTTTTACAATAAAACTTGTCTTCTTTTTCTAGGCCTGTATCAATGAAGAAATCTGACCTCGTCTAAATATGCAAGTGAAATACACAGGTATTTACACATGTGAGATAGAATTCCATGCTCACTCAGTGAAACATTTATATAAATATATGCAACATTAACAGTACAATCCAATAGTGCACATGTCTCAGTTTATTGTCAGAAATGAATAAATAGTCATTAACATGTGAATTTTTAAAGTGTTTGCATCTTAACTAGATCATAATGATTTTATTGGGGGTTGGGTTGTTCATACATGTACCTAAAAGCTTGTGAAATTTTAGGAATAAACTGTTTTGTACAGGTAATGTTCAAGGCTCCGTCTCACACAAGTATGAGATAATGTACACAGTATCAAACTCTCTCTCACATAGGTGTGAGAAATTGTACACAGAATCAAGGCCCCCTCACACAGGTATGTTCCTCTTACACAGGTATGAGATTTTATTCAAGGCTCCCTCTCATACAGGTGTAAGACAATGTACACAGTATTGAACTCCCTCTCACATAGGTGTGAGAAATTGCATAAAGTATCAAAAGTCCCTCTCACACAAGTGTGAGATATTTTGTACCATATCAAAATTCCCTCTCACACAAGTGTGAGATATCATGTACCTTATCAAAGGTCCCTCTCACACAAGTGTGAGAAAGCATGTATCGTATCAAAAGTCCCTCTCGCACAAGTGTGAGATATCATGTACATTATCAAAAGTCCCTCTCACACAAGCGTTAGATATCATGTACCTTATCAAAACTCCCTCTCACACAAGTGTGAGATAGCATGTGACTTATCAAAAGTCCCTCTCACACTAGTGTGAGATATGATGTACCTTATCAAAAGTCCCTCTTACACAAGTGTGCGATATCATGTACCTTATCAAAAGACCCTCTCACACAAGTGTGAGATATCATGTACCCTATCAAAAGTCCCTCTCACACAAGTGGGAGATATCATGTACCTTATCAAAGGTCCCTCTCACACAAGTGTGAGAAAGCATGTATCGTATCAAAAGTCCCTCTCACACAAGTGTGATAAATCATGTACCGTATCAAAATTCCCTCTCGCACAAGTGTGAGAAATCATGTATCGTATCAAAAGTCCCTCTCACACAAGTATGAGATATCATGTACCTTATCAATAGTCCCTCTCACACAAGTGTGAGACATCATGTACCTTATCAAAAGTCCCTATCACACAAGTGTGAGAAATCATGTACCGTATCAAAATTCCCTCTCGCACAAGTGTGATAAATCATGTATCGTATCAAAAGTCCCTCTCACACAAGTGTGAAATAGCATGTACCTTATCAGAAGTCCCTCTCACACAAGTGTGAAATAGCATGTACCTTATCAAAAGACCCTATCACACAAGTGTGAGATATCATGTGACTTATCAAAAGTCCCTCACACACAAGTGTGAGATATCATGTGACTTATCAAAAGTCCCTCACACACAAGTGTGAGATATCATGTACATTATCAAAAGTCCCTCTCACACAAGTGTGAGATATCATGTTCCCTCTCACACAAGAATCAAATCCTCCTATCACACGAGTATGAGATATTGTATTGTTTACATCGTCAAACCTAAGTAACTTTTATCAGGTATGTATATATGAAAACTGTGGACTTACTACTATAACACAAACTTGGAATGTTGACTTTATACTTTTACCCGTTAGGAATCATTACAAACAGCTGATATCTCACACTTTTCAAACATCATCCCACATGTATTTAAATTCACAACACAATCAAACAATGACTAGATATACATGTATCTGTAAATCTCCATTATTAACTTTGTAGAAATAGAACTGGACTTCATTAATTTACCTTAAATATCCAATAACTGACTGACATTAAATTTACCGTATTTAATGTAATAGCACCTCTGCTCTATATCACACTCCACTCGACATCAACATCCACACAATTTGCTCACAGATTTGAATTAGCGTATTCTACCAAAATGGCTAGCCCCCATTCCCTACTTGTCCCTTAACCGACCGTCCCATCCTTTTACCATAACTTACCAAGTGCTTATTAAGCATTTTTTGAAGTTTCTGAATTATTCTGAATTTTCCATATTGCTCAGCACCTAGGGCACTTATTAGGCATTTTTTGAAGGGTCTGAATTATTCTGAATTTTCCATATTGCTCAGCACCTAGGGCACTTATTTTAATATTAGGATATTTTGGAAGGTCCTGATTGTTCTGAATTTTCTAAATTGTTGAGCTTATCAGGTCTTTTTGGAGGGGTCGGAATAATTCTGATTTTTTTTCGAACTGCTAAGCACCTAGGGCAATTATTAGGTGGAGTATGGTATATAAGAACTTGAACCATGCAGCATCAGTAAATCTTATGTAATGTAATGGGTAATATAATTTATAAATCAGTGTTTTACTTTACAACATTTAGATGACTGGGGCATTCATCAAGTGTAGTACTATCTGAATAATCATAACTCATACTGCGTTTGTGGTGCTATATAGCAAACAAATGTAAAAGCATGCTTCGGGAAAATACTAATGAATGGCTTGAAAAATACCATATCTTAAAATCATCTGCATTTAATTAATATTAACACATTTAGAAGAATAAAAACAAGCTTCACAGGTATAATTGCATTATTGTACATATACAGTGTATATTTATACAAAATATCTTATCATATGTGCAATCTTTATAAATAAATGGGTGCCACGTCCCAAAAACAAAATCAGCTCAATGAGTTGTGTCATTGAATAGGAAAGAAGTTTCCTTAAAGTGTGATAACACATACAGCAAAACCTCGTTATACTGCCAACAGTCAAGTCAAATTTTGGCATTAAAAAGGGGTTTGGCGAAATTTCAAAGGAGATCATTAAATGAGTTTTGAAGAAAAACGAAAAAAAAAAATGACATTGAAATGAGTTGACAGTAAGCCAGATTATAAATTAAAGGCGATCATTATAAAGAGGTTTGACGATCGTTATATGGAGGTTTTACTGTATATCTGGCTTTGTAAAATATACACCAAAGTGTGATTTGACGGGAAATGACAATATACATGTAGTTTCACTAACCCTTTTAATAGGATGAATCTCTGATTAACAACCATTTTTTGTACAAAATATGTAAACTTCAAATATAAACTGCAGTGTGTCTGTGTAGGCCAATCTCATAACATACATAGTAATGCTACTGACCTTACTACATGTATGCAGCAACATGAATTGTATTAACAGGAAGTATAGCTGTCTGGGTAATTGTGAAAATCATACGATCAGTAAGTATATCTGGTACTTGTCTGCGTAATCGTGAAAATCAAATAAAGCATAGTTGTCTGCGTAATCATGAAAAAATATACAATCAGGAATTATACTTGACTGTGTGATTGTAAAAACCATGAAAAACAATAAGTATACTTGTCTACGTAATCGTGAAAATCATATAAAGTGGAAGTATAGTGTCTGTGTAGTCGGGAAAATCATATAAAGTGTAAGTATAGTGTCTGCGTAATCGTGAAAATCATACGATCAGCAAGTATGTCTGGTACTTGTCTGCGTAATCGTGAGAATCATACAAAGTGAAGTATAGTTGTCTGCGTAATCGTGAAAAAAATTATACAATCAGGAATTATACTTGACTGTGTGATTGTGAAAATCATGAAAAACAATAAGCATACTTGTCTACGTAATTAGAAAAAAATATTCATCAACCGGAATATTTTTTTGTCTGCGTAATCGTGAACACCATATAAACCAGGAGGTAAAGTTGTTTGTGTAATCATGAGAAAATATATAAACTGGAAGTATTGTGTCGGCTTAATTGTTAAAATCATATAAAACAGGTAGTATAGTTGTTTGCGTAATAACGAAATTAAATATACTGAAGCATAGTAGTCTACATAATCATGAAAATCATAAACAAACAGTATAGTTGTCTGCATAATCATGAAAATCATAAACAAACAGTATAGTTGTCTGCATAATCATGAAAATCATAAACAAACAGTATAGTTGTCTGCATAATCATGAAAATCATAAACAAACAGTATAGTTGTCTGCATAATCATGAAAATCATAAACAAACAGTATAGTTGTCTGCATAATCATGAAAATCATAAACAAACAGTATAGTTGTCTGCATAATCATGAAAATCATAAACAAACAGTATAGTTGTCTGCATAATCATGAAAATCATAAACAAACAGTATAGTTGTCTGCATAATCATGAAAATCATAAACAAACAGTATAGTTGTCTGCATAATCATGAAAATCATAAACAAACAGTATAGTTGTCTGCATAATCATGAAAATCATAAACAGAAAGTAAAGTTGTCTGCGTAATAATAAAAATAAAATATACTGAAGTATAGTTATCTGCTTATGGCGTAATTATAAACGAAACCGAAATAGTTGTATAACGTCTTATGAATTTTGCTATCATACAGAGTATATCAAAATAGTCTATAGTTTTTATCTTATATGGAAAGTGAATAAAATATAGCAATATGTATATGATTTGTTTTATGCATAGAATGGATACAGAACTGGCTTTATCAGTCTCAAAAAAACACTTATCATGTTTGTAAAATATTACAAGAATTATTATGCATACAAGAAGACAGAATTATCAAACCTCAATGTCCGCATATGCTAAAGAGCCACATCAATGGTGGTGTTGTACTGGAAGTTTCTGGAACTCTGTTTTGCTCCCACAACCTTGAGCTACCTTTTTACCAGAATAAAATCCTTGTTTCTATGTATGAGTAAAGACAAGCATTACATAATGTAAGGCTAGGATTTCACAATGCTGTCTTGGCTAAAATTTCTCCCCAGTAAAAGTAAAACATTTAGTGAAGAATGCTGGTTGAAATCATTCTCATACTAACTTGGTTGTTTTCTTGTGACTCGCAGTCAATATGTAAGGTTTTAACTTGGACAATGGTAATCAGCTTGAAATTTTTTCAAAGTTTCTCCAGATCATTGAAAACATGTAAAACTTGAATATCTAATCACGAAATACAAGGAATTATACTTTGCCAAAGAATATGAGTTTGAACATCAGAATGGTTTCGTGAATTGGAGCCCTGGTGACTCCTCAGACATTCCAGAAAAACTTCCAACCACAACCATTAGAATTTGTGTGGTAATTCAACAAAGAACATTTCTGATTGATAAGACTGTTTAAAAATGATTGCACACATACCATAGGTGACTTATCTAAATACTATAAATTAATTTAACAAGATCTTGTGTCTTTAGGAAAGGAATTCCATGTTACCGGTTTAGTTTTCTTGTTACCGTAATTCTCCCAGTATAAAATACACATCTTGTATCACACAATCTCTGAGTAAGTACAGAAGATGCAGGGGCGTATCAGAGATTTATTTTCCATATAAAAAGTTGGTGTATTCTGAGAAGAATTACGGTACCAAATATTACTCCCATTTCACAATGTCATGTGACCATACACTGAGAAGAATTTGTAACAATACAAATTTGAATACTGTTCAGCATTAGTGAGCAAATATTTTGTGTTTGGAAACAATTTGCAATTTTTGTTACATATGAAACTGAATTTTTACTTCCTATTTCAATAGGAAAATAAATATTTTTGCAAATGTATAATTATTGCAATATGTTATTCTTAGGGAATAAATGAGAGACGTGTTGTATTATGGTACAGTGCCCAGCTCTAAGGCTATAAATAGGAGAAACACAAGAAGAGAAAGACCTAGTGCAGTTATACAGCTAATAAATACAGTAGAAAAATACAAACGATCCTTCTTAAACAGCTGTACAGAGTCGTACAGGAAGATTTCATGATGGTCAAACACTTCTATGGTTCTTGTAGTGACCAGAGGAATGGACAGGAGGTGACCTCCTATGCTCTACATGCAATGGGAATGATGCCTCGTTATTCTCACACTCTGGGAGTCCCACAACCATCAAAGCTGACCGGTTCATTGATACAAGGGAATGGTTTAAGACTTCATCAGGAAAATAATGTTTTTGGAATGATTTGGTCAGTATGACCACCCAGAATTTATATGATGACCAATCCCTTAATGTTTTATGAAATTGTCTCTTCAGTTGCTGTAAAAAAATTGACCAGTACATATATAAATATACTGACCATCACAAATGTTTAACCTGATAGCCTATACAGTGTCCATCATACAATGGTACCAGGCCAAGACACAACTGTTAATGACACTGCGCCGTCGGCCATCTTGAGTAAGTCGACAGCCTTGGTGTGTGTTACACTCTGCAGACTGTCTTCATTCACACTGAGTAAAATGTCACCACACCTGCAATATAATCAAAACAGTTAGAACACTGGCAAAGGGGAGACAACACTTTATTTTAGTAAGAGAAGCTAATGTTGTAAGAGTTATGCCCCTTGTATAGTATATTATAGACACTAGATCAGCTAACATTTTCTAAATCATCACAAAACTTCTTAAATTAAATGAATGGTCTTGGCTTGAATATCCTTAAACTTCACATTTCCTCTCAATATCTTGAGGCATGTTGGCTCCTGAGTTAAAAATTCTCATATTTTTTTTTTATCTTAAATGTTGGCCAAAGTAATCGATCAACATTAATGGCACTTGATCTCAGCAAGCTATAGACCATGTTCAATGATCTGGGACCTTTTAATAATAGCTCTCAAGAAGGAATTAGTTGGTGTTAGAAAAATGAATATCGTCATTGGATGAGTTCATGGCCACTGGTGTGTTAAAAATTTAAGTCTTCTATTTTTTTCACAATTAATCTTTTACATCTAAAAACAGAAGTCTACAATTTGAAATTGTGATTTTCTGTCTATTCATTCACAAAATAGATAACTGCTATGACACTTACTTTAGGCGTCCATCCTTGGCAGCTGGTGTGTCCAGGACGACAGATTTAACATACACAGGGTAGGGGGGAATCCCCTTCTCGCTGTCGACCCCGCCCACCACAGAGAACCCAAGGGAGCCACTCGGACTCCGCAACAGTGTCACAGTCTTCAGTGTCTGGCACATTCTGAAACACAATGAGTTATCTCCCTTGCTTTTCACTATAATTCTACACTGCGTATAAATTCTGCATGATAGAAATTTCTTTCATGAAACATCTGGACACTACAAACATATCTAAAGGATAAAATGGTTATAAGTTTTGTTAATCTAGACCTGACCTTATCAAACTTTGCCAGTTTACTTTTCCAATGCTTTTACCTCAAATATGTTCTTTGTCCTTAATGACATTTTTTTTTTCACACTATACACTTCATCAATTTAATTTAGACCTTTTTATTCCAAACTCTTAACCAATTCACTAAACCAAATGTTTTACTTTTTTCTTAGCCATTTCACCATACCAAAATTTCTACCCTTAACTAAGCTAGTTCTTCATAACAAACTTCCTACCCCTCGCCTTAACCTAGCCAGTTCACCTTGCCAAACTTCCTATCTGACACACTTTGTCAGTTCACTTTGTACACATCCTACCCTTCACTTACCCATTTCACCTTTCTAAGCTTTTCGTCTTACACTTAGCCAGCAAATATTGCCAAACTTTCTTTTCAAGCCCACACTTATCTAGTTCACCTTGCCAAACTTTCTACCCTTCACTTAGCCAGTTCACCTTGCCAAACATCCTACCCTTCACTTTACCAGTTCACCATACCAAACTTTCTACCCTAGACTTACCCAGTTTACCTTACCAAAATCTCTACCCTAGGCTTTGCCAGTTACCATCCAAACTTTCTAACCTACATTAAGCCAGTTCACCATACCAAACTTCCTACCCTTCACTTTACCAGTTCACCATACCAAACTTCCTACCCTTCACTTTACCAAATCACCTTGCCAAACTTCCTACACTACACTTAACCAGTTCACCTTGCCAAACTTTCTATCCTAGACTTAGCCAGTTTACCATCCGAACTTTCTAACCTAGACTTACCCAGTTTACCATCCAAACTTTCTAACCTAGACTTACCCAGTTTACCTTGCCAAACATCCAACCCTTCACTTTACCAGTTCACCATACCAAACTTCCTACCCTTCACTTTACCAAATCACCTTGCCAAACTTCCTACACTACACTTAACCAGTTCACCTTGCCAAACTTCCTACCCTTCACTTTACCAGTTCACCATACCAAACTTTCTACCCTAGACTTACCCTGTTTACCTTACCAAAATCTCTACCCTAGGCTTTGCCAGTTACCATCCACACTTTCTAACCTACACTAAGCCAGTTCACCATACCAAACTTCCTACCCTTCACTTTACCAGTTCACCTTGCCAAACTTTCTACCCTTCACTTAGCCAGTTCACCATACCAAACTTCCTACCCTTCACTTCACCAGTTCACCTGGCCAAACTTCCTACCCTACACTTAACCAGTTCCGCTTGCCAAACTTTCCACCCTTCACTTAGCCAGTTCACCTTTCCAAACTTCCTATCCTACACTTAACCAGTTCACCTTGCCAAACTTCCTACCCTTCACTTTACCAGTTCACCTTGCCAAACTTTCTACCCTTCGATTCACCAGTTCACCATGCCAAACTTCCTACCCTTCACTTCACCAGTTCACCTTGCCAAACTTTCTACCCTACACTTAACCAGTTCACCTTGCCAAACTTCCTACCCTACACTTCACCAGTTCACCTTGCCAAACTTCCTACCCTACACTTAACCAGTTCACCTTGCCAAACTTCCTACCCT